>NW_027269131.1:0-34429 GCF_963676685.1 Mytilus edulis
CAACAAACGAACTCGCCTTTTCTATATCGTCTTGTGAACAGGAAAGCGGTTGTACCTGCTGCGTCAGTGGTCTATATTTGTTCGGAAGTAACCGCAAACAATGTCATTCGAATCACAGAAGAAACACATTTAAATGTTTTAGAATATATTAATGAAATAAAATGCTAGAAATTTATTAATCAGTATTTATCCCTATAAAGAAACAGTAGTTATAGAAACCAATAATATATGAAAATATATACATGTACATGTAGGGAATGCTTTAAAGAGGTAAAAACGAATGGGGAGACAATCGCGACAAACATAAATTCATACGTTCGTTTAACAACAAGCGACTTGGATAAAACTTCAGTCAAAAAGTGTATTTCGACGTTATTTTAATGTAGCGTCAGGTATCACCAGTATCGTGCGTAACGTCTGACTAAAAAATCATAAAGGGATCTATGTCGCCATTTTGAATTGCATTCCCTACTTTTTATAAAAAGATGGTGGAGGGGTATTATCTTTTCTGGTCTGTAGGTCCGTTCGTTCGTGCATTCGTGCGTTCGTCTGTCCGTTCGTCCCGCTTCTGGTTAAAGTTTTTGGTCAAGGTAGTTTAATTTTGATTTTATTCAAATGTTTCGGGTTAACGTAAATATGGATATCGTACTATATATATATAAGCTTATTATCGACTCCTAGGAGTCGATATTAAGAATTGAACGATGGACAGTTAGTGCGTGAAATTTTCTTGCTACCTGATTGGAAGATATTACGAGACGTGAATAATCAAAGTTTATTGATTGGTTAGGACAATCCAAACCTAGTTAATGTCCTTCAATCCCGTAGAGTATCGGATCTGTCCTCTCTATTTTAGCAATTAGATTTTGCCTGGTCATTAGTCATGCATATTCATGATATTGGTACACAGGTAACTTTTATCTATAAATAGTCGAATCTTCTGGAGTTTCGTAAACAACAACGTTAAACGATATATACTACTTCATAACGTGTGACCTCACATGTGTGGTAACATTTGTTGATTGGTGCACGTGACTATTCTAGTAAATGAATTAATCTACAAAGCGAGAGCACTTTCCATTTTCATCAGCTAAGAGTCGACTAGCCCTTTTTGAAAGGCTAATAAAATTGAGAATGGAAATGGGGAATGTGTCAAAGAGACAACAACCCGACCAAATAAAAAACAACAGCAGAGGGTCACCAACAGGTCTTCAATGTAGCGAGAAATTCCCGCACCCGGAATTAATGCTTGTTAATATACTATTGAAACGCAAACAGTTTGTAAAATTTAAAAAATGGAATCAAGGGCAGTTTAATTGGATAAAAAAATATATCTTATTCTGTTTGAACAAATTGATTATGTCATTCCATTCCTGTTCATCTAGTTTAATAATGAAATCTTATCTGGTTTGTTTTCACACATGCACATGCGCTTGTATGTAACATATGAGGGTGTGACAGGGTGTCACATGTATTATTTTACCGTTATTCGTCATCATGCATGAACGTACCTGAGCGTCATTCGCCCCGAAGATATGAAAGCAACTACATCGGATTGAATGACAAACTAGTTATAAATTGGGTTTTGCTTGTCTCTTCTCGGTGTTAGGTCCGTTCGCACACAAGTTTTATTCAAATTCCAGTAGAATTGATCATTCAATGAGTAAAACATTGAAGATTTTAAATGAAAAACATCAATCCTAGCCTTCTTTTAGTGGTTACAATCCTTGTGATTAAATTTCATAGATTTCTATTCACTTGCACTAAAGTTATTGTCCGGAAACCAAGTGTCTTCGGAGAACGCTGACGACGACAACGTGACAACCAAATTGCGGTCGTATAAAACACAGACCAAAAAAACGAACGAACGGACGGACGAACAGACGAGCGGTTAAACAGACCTGAAAACATAATGCCCCTCTACTATCGTAGGTGGGGCGTAACAATAAAGTTAAATTAGTAAAGGAGGTATAGACGAAAAAGGTAATTTTCAAATAACTTTATTTGTTAATTGTTCTAAGCCCACGGTAAAAAATAGTAAAAGTATTATTATGCCCCATTTATGGGCATTATGTTTTCTGGTCGGTGTGACCGTCCGTCCGTCCGTCTGTTCGTTCGTTCGTCGTTTCTCCGACCCGCTCCGTGGTTAAAGGTTTGGTTAAAGTTTTTAATCGAGGTAGTTTTTGATGAATTTGGAGTCCAATTAACTTGAAACTTGTAAAACATGTAAATTGTTCTTTATGATATGATCTTTCTAAATGTAACGTCAAATTATAGATTTTACCCCATTTTCACGGTAATGAACAGATTGAGAAAATGATAGTGCGTGTACTTGGGACACATCCTTGTTATTATGTTTTTGCATACAATTTATTCTAGATTTAATCTTTTTAAAATTAAAATAAAACAACATACGTTAAAGGATTACATTGTGAAAGGTGAACAATGGCGAAATAAGTCAAATTATTATTTCAAAACAACTTTGAAAGACACAATTATTTTAAAACGACATAAAGCTTAGGTAATGACTGTTAATCAACAGATTGAGTGTGTTTGACACCAAAGCTGTCAAGTGAAGCCATGCACTGAAAGTGAAATGGGTCAGTTAATTTGAGTTTACACAGCTATAGTTGAACTTCTTGTCCAAAGAGAAATATGAATTTACCGGTATTGCAATCGCTTAATTATGATATCAGTCTGAATGCTTTGAATCCTGGCGAAAACGGGTCATTTTCAAAATTCCCGGGTTATCTATTTTTCTAAGGTTACATCCGCAGGATACGGGCCAGAAGACGTCATACTGATCGACTTGACACATGATTTTTTGTGTAAAATTTTTTATTTAGAATTTTTCCATGTCTTTATAGGCAAGCTTTTCACAGACAAGTGACTGTGTGTCGGACTATCGGGCTGTCGGATTATAGGACTGTCGGACTATCGGTCTGTCGGATTATAGGACTGTCGGACTACAGTACTGTCGGATTATGGATCTGACCCCCGTCAATGCACGTAATTGACTGATTAGGGGCTTGCTAAGGCCCATCTTTTGGTGCGGGATTTTCTCGATGTGTTGAAGACCCATTAGTAACCTTCGGCTGTTTTTCTGCTCTTTGGTCGTGTTTTTGTCTATTTGACATTCCTTGTTCCGATTCTCAATTGTTATGCCCCAATTATGCACAATTATGGACATTATGTTTTCCAGTCTGTGCGTCTGTTTGTCCGTCCGTCCGTCCGTCCGTCCGTCCGTTCGTTTGTTTGTTTGTTTGTTTGTTTGTTTGTTTGTTTGTTCGTTCATCCATCCGCCCATCCGTCCGTTCGTCCGTCTGTCCCGGTTCGGGTTAATGTTTTTGGTCGAGGTAGTTTTTGATGAAGTTGAAGTCCAATCAACTTGAAACTTAGTACACGTGTTACCTATGATATTATCTTTCTAATTTCAATGCCCAATTGGAGATTTTATCCCAATTTCACGGTCCACTGAACATAGAAAATTGATTCTGAGGTAGGCCTGGCAAACTTTTTTTTGTTTTAAAAGATTTAAAAAGATTTTTAAACACAAATTGCTTTTTGTTAAATAGTTTGAAATTTCTGTATTTTATAAGCATCCTCCCAATTTAAATACTAGTAATTGCACAATTTACGTTTTCATGAAAATTGGCACACATAATCTTCTTGCGTAATCAAACTAGATAGCCTTTAAAAAAGAGGGGTCCATGAACTCGTTTTCAAGTTAAATAAGTTTGAATGATAAAAATAAGTCGAAAACTGAATCTGTCCCCGATAAGTCATAGTTTGACGTCGTGAAACTAACAATCTACGTTAGAAACGTCATTACCTCCCCTGTAACTGTATCGTATGCCCTTTTAAAATATTATCAGTTATTGTTTTGAGTTATGTGTAGTGAATCTAAATAAAGTTTATTAAAAAAAAAAGTTCAGTGACAAGTATCTGACCAACTGACTCAATGGAACTGAAGGCATATGCATCCTTTGACGGAGTGATATGAATAATTATGTATAGTATTCCAACATTCTATCAGTCCCGACTATATTACAGTCAACTTGTTCGCCTGATCATCTGTTTGGCGCTTTATTGCGATTCTTCATCTCAAAGTCAAAGTTATGCCTTCAATTCGGAGCAAAAAAAAATAATTCGTAGGCAACGGCGGAAATATAAAACTATGTAAGAATGAATTCTAAAATTGATGGCATACATTTTCTGTTTCTCAGGTATGAAGTATAAGAATAAGAGGTGTCCGCCGTATTAAAATTAAGTACAAAGGCTGTCCTACAACTGAGAGGCACACATAATATAAAAAAGAAGATCTGGTATGATTGCCAATGAGACAACTCTCCACAAGAGACCAAAATGGCACAGAAATTATCAACTTTAGGTCACCGTACGGCCTTTAACAATGAGCAAAGCCCATATCGCACAGTCAGCTATAAAAGGCCCCTATATGACAATGTAAAACAATTCAAACGAGAACACTAACGGCTTCATTTATATAAAAAAAAAATGAACGAATAACAAATATGTAACACATAAACAAACGACAACCACTAAATTACAGGCTCCTGACTTGGGACAGGCACATACCGCGCTGAAGTACGTCCATTATTCATAGTTCAATATTCATTATTCAATAATGAATAATGAAATAGTTCACTATTCAATATTACAAAATGAATAATGAATAATGAAATAGTTTATGTTTCATTATTCAAATTGAAGCGGTGAATAGTGAAATAAATATAAAAAAAAATTACTGTGACACTATACCTATATCCTGATTCGCAATAATCAAAAGTGGGTTTACACAGGATCTAAATGCCACAATATGCGTAAAAATGAGGAAATACATGAAGCTAATTTTGAATAATGAAATGGAAATTTTGAATAATGAAATGGACTAGCAGGACCCTTCAGCCTCTAATTACAGATATATATTATACCTCGATCGAAAGCTTATTAATAGAGGAACAAAAGGTATATAGTCAATATGTTCTGCAACGCATATTACAGGAGTAACGAAGGACTTAAATATCGATATACGCGTGAACATTGAGAAATAGCTTATTTTGAATAATGGAATGGACTGCTGCAACCCTTCAGTCCGTAATCAAGACAAAATTTATACACCAAATGAAACTTGTTGATAGAGGAATAAACTGAGTAGAAACGATATGTGCCTTAATGACCATTATAGGGTTTACGGAGGACCTAAATGCCAAAATACGCGTGAAAATTAAGAAATAGCCAATTTTGAATAATGAAATAGATATTTTGAATAAAGGAATGGAATGCTGTGACCCTTTAGCCCCTAATTATAAATAAACCTTATACCTCATTAGAAAGCTAATTACGAGAGGAACAAAATGTATATAGTCAATATGTTCCGCAACGCATATTAGAGGAGTAACGAACGACTCAAATATCGAAATACGCGTCAACATTGAGAAATAGCCATTTTGAATAATGAAATGGAAATTTTGAATAATGAAATGGACTAGCAGGACCCTTCAGCCCCTAATTACAGATATATATTATACCTCGATCAAAAGCTTATTAATAGAGGAACAAAAGGTATATAGTCAATATGTTCTGCAACGCATATTACAGGAGTAACGAAGGACTTAAATATCGATATACGCGTGAACATTGAGAAATAGCTTATTTTGAATAATGGAATGGACTGCTGCAACCCTTCAGTCCGTAATCAAGACAAAATTTATACACCAAATGAAACTTATTGATAGAGGAATAAACTGAGTAGAAACGATATGTGCCTTAATGACCATTATAGGGTTTACGGAGGACCTAAATGCCAAAATACGCGTGAAAATTAAGAAATAGCCAATTTTGAATAATGAAATAGATATTTTGAATAAAGGAATGGAATGCTGTGACCCTTTAGCCCCTAATTATTAATAAACCTTATACCTCATTAGAAAGCTAATTACGAGAGGAACAAAATGCATATAGTCAATATGTTCCGCAACGCATATTAGAAGAGTAACGAACGACTCAAATATCAAAATACGCGTGAACATGAAGAAATAGCAAATTTTGAATAATGAAATGGAAATTTTGAATAATGGAATGGACTGGCAGGACCCTTCAGCACCTTATTATAAATATATATTATACCTCAATCGAAAGCTTATTAATAGAGGAACAAAATGTATATAGTCAATATGTTCCGCAACGCATATTAG
Source organism: Mytilus edulis (assembly GCF_963676685.1). Lineage (NCBI taxonomy): Eukaryota > Metazoa > Mollusca > Bivalvia > Mytilida > Mytilidae > Mytilus > Mytilus edulis. The sequence goes on from NW_027269131.1 coordinate 6,216, forward strand.
AGGAGTAACGAACGACTCAAATGTCAAAATACGCATCAACATTGGGAAATAGCCAATTTTGAATACTGAAATGGAAATTTTGAATAATGGAATGGACTGGCATGACCCTTCAGCCCCTAATTACAGATATATATTATACCTCGATTGAAAGCTTATTATTAGAGGAACAAAATGTATATAGTCAATATGTTCTGCAACGCATATTACAGGAGTAACGAAGGACTTAAATATCGATATACGCGTGAACATTGAGAAATAGCTTATTTTGAATAATGGAATGGACTGCTGCAACTCTTCAGTCCGTAATCAAGACAAAATTTATACACCAAATGAAAGCTTATTGATAGAGAAATAAACTGAGTAGAAATGATATGTGCCTGAATGACCATTATAGGGTTTACGGAGGACCTAAATGCCAAAATACGCGTGAAAATTAAGAAATAGCCAATTTTGAATAATGAAATACATATTTTGATTAAAGGAATGGAATGCTGTGACCCTTTAGCCCCTAATTATAAATAAACCTTATACCTCATTAGAAAGCTTATTACGAGAAGAACAAAATGTATATAGTCAAGATGTTCTGCAACGCATATTAGAGGAGTAACGAAGGACCTAAATATCGAAATACGCGTGAACATTGAGAAAGAGCCAATTTTGAATAATGAAATGGAAATTTTGAATAATGGAATGGACTGGCAGGATCCTTCAGCCCCTAATTACAGATATACATTATACCTCGATCGAAATCTTATTATTAGAGGAACAAAATGTATCTAGTCAATATGTTCCGCAACACATATTAGAGGAGTAACAAAGGACTTAAATATCGAAATACGCGTGAACATGTAGAAATAGCAAATTTTGAATAATGAAATGGAAATTTGGAATAATGGAGTGGACTGGCAGGACCCTTCAGCACCTTATTATAGATATATATTATACCTCAATCGAAAGCTTATTAATAGAGTAACAAAATGTATATAATCAATATGTTCCGCAACGCATATTAGAGGAGTAACGAACGACTCAAATATCAAAATACGCACCAACATTGACAAACAACCAATTTTGAATAATGGAATGGACTGGCAGGACCCTTCAGTCCCTAAGTATAAATATATATTTTACCTTGATCGAAAGCTTATTAATAAAGGAACAGAATGCATCAAGTCAGTATGTTCTGCAACGCATATTAGAGGAGTAACGAAGGACTTAAATATCGAAATACGCGTGAACATTGGGAAATAGCCAATTTTGAATAATGAAATGGAAAGTTTGAATAATGGAATGGACTGGCAGGACCCTTCAGCCCCTAATTACAGATGTATATTATACCTCGATCGAAATCTTATTATTAGAGGAACAAAATGTATATAGTCAATATGTTCCGCAACACATATTAGAAGAGTAACAAAGGACTTAAATATCGAAATACGCGTGAACATGTAGAAATAGCAAATTTTGAATAATGAAATGGAAATTTGGAATAATGGAGTGGACTGGCAGGACCCTTCAGCACCTTATTATAGATATATATTATACCTCAATCGAAAGCTTATTAATAGAGTAACAAAATGTATATAATCAATATGTTCCGCAACGCATATTAGAGGAGTAACGAACGACTCAAATATCAAAATACGCACCAACATTGACAAACAACCAATTTTGAATAATGGAATGGACTGGCAGGACCCTTCAGTCCCTAAGTATAAATATATATTTTACCTTGATCGAAAGCTTATCAATAAAGGAACAAAATGCATCAAGTCAGTATGTTCTGCAACGCATATTAGAGGAGTAACGAAGGACTTAAATATCGAAATACGCGTGAACATTGGGAAATAGCCAATTTTGAATAATGAAATGGAAAGTTTGAATAATGGAATGGACTGGCAGGACCCTTCAGTCCCTAAGTATAAATATATATTATACCTTGATCGAAAGCTTATTAATAAAGGAACAAAATGCGTCAAGTCAGTATGTTCTGCAACGCATATTAGAGGAGTAACGAAGGACTTAAATATCGAAATACGCGTGAACATTGGGAAATAGCCAATTTTGAATAATGAAATGGAAAGTTTGAATAATGGAATGGACTGGCAGGACCCTTCAGCCCCTAATTACAAATATATATTATACCTCGATCGATAGCTTATTGATAGAGGAACAAAATGTATATAGTCAATATGTTCCGCAACACATATTAGAAGAGTAACAAAGGACTTAAATATCGAAATACGCGTGAACATGTAGAAATAGCAAATTTTGAATAATGAAATGGAAATTTGGAATAATGGAGTGGACTGGCAGGACCCTTCAGCACCTTATTATAGATATATATTATACCTCAATCGAAAGCTTATTAATAGAGTAACAAAATGTATATAATCAATATGTTCCGCAACGCATATTAGAGGAGTAACGAACGACTCAAATATCAAAATACGCACCAACATTGACAAACAACCAATTTTGAATAATGGAATGGACTGGCAGGACCCTTCAGTCCCTAAGTATAAATATATATTTTACCTTGATCGAAAGCTTATCAATAAAGGAACAAAATGCATCAAGTCAGTATGTTCTGCAACGCATATTAGAGGAGTAACGAAGGACTTAAATATCGAAATACGCGTGAACATTGAGAAATAGCCAATTTTGAATAATGAAATGGAAATTTTGAATAATGGAATGGACTGGCAGGATCCTTCAGCCCCTCATTATAGATATATATTATACCTCAATCGAAAGCTTATTGATAGAGGAACAAAATGTATATAGTCAATATGTTCCGCAATGTATATTAGAGGAGTAACGCAGGACTCAGATATCGAAATACGCGTCAACATTGAGAAACAACCAATTTTGAATAATGAAATAGAAATTTTGAGTAATGGAATGGACTGGCAGGACCCTTCAGCCCCTATTTATAGATATATATATTATACCTCAATCGAAAGCTTATTAATAGAGGAACAAAATGTATATAGTCAATATGTTCCGCAATATGATCGTTACAATAACACGGCTAAGAGCAAAAAATTCTCCTACGATGGTCTTGGGACATGTCTTAGTCCTAAGACACCATCGATGACACGACCCCAGGTCACTACAATTTAATTTATTTATCTAAAATGTACGCTTCCGTTAAACAATGGAAATTAACACTGTATACAAATGTATTATAATTCTGTTGGCTGGTAAAGAAGAATTTTACAAGCCTGTCGAAAGAAATTGTACAAGCCAATTCCGTAGAAATTATTGTATAGCGTGAAGATTGTATGTTTTTCTTGTATATGTTTCGATATTTTACAGATCGTTTTCAAAACTCCATGTCCTTGTTTTGATTCCAAAATATGTAGTCATACTTGAATGCAAATGTTTTAGCTCACCTGACACAAGGGCTAGGTGAATAATTCTCATCATTTGTCGTGCGTTAACTTTTACAAACATAAAAAAGAAAATGTGGTATGATTGCCATGCAATGAGACAACTCTCCACAAGAAACCAAAATGACACTGAAATTAACAACTTAGGTCACCGTACGGCCTTTAGTCAGGTAAGAAAGGCACCGAAATGACAATGTAAAAAAATGAGGACATACAAACTGCACTCAGGACATGAAATATATGTTTTAGTGTGTTGTGAAGGTATGCATTCGATAGGTAATATAACTCTTCATCTAATAATTTTTGTTTTGATAAAATCATTTTAACATTTTAACATTTAAGGAGTTTTCATCGGTCGTTTTTGTGAAATATGTCAGGCATGACCTAGGATTATATATATTGAATACCAATTATCAGGTTTATTATGCCTAGCCAGTCAAGGTCGTTAAAAACTTCCATTTGTTGTTGTTTATTAGGTCATATGGTCTTTAGTAGTTATTGGTGATGGTACTAACCGCATACAAGTAAGTTTGGCAAACAAACAAAATAAGATGTCTTTTGGAATATCAAAAAACAATGAAGATATATTGTTTTAGAAAAAAACCGCTAAATAAACATTTTCCTTTTTGTTTGTAATAATTGAAGACAGTCGAGAAATATGAGAAATCTACATATATAGTTTGGAAATGTTAATTCAATAGACCACTTTCGAGTTCATCCGTCACCGGAAAAAACTCGTCAATTATACGCGCCTTTATGACGTCATTTACCAGATAGAGGGGATCGCCTGTATCCCTGCACTATTAACGTTCATCAAGCATCTTAGTGATCGTCATTATGCAGGATAAACTAGAAATAATGCTTGTTATATAGGTACTTAATGACAATTCCCTAATGACAGTAGTGCTGATTGTCAATTTTGAGAATTCAATTTGCCGAATAATTCGTACAATATAAGTATAGTTTTCCAACCACTCGCTCAACATTTGAATGGAAGTGACGACGCCCCTAAACGCACAAATGACGTTCACTAAAACCAGAGTTTTTGACGGAAATGCATCGAACTCGAAAGTTGTCTATTCATTTCATTTCATTAACTTAATAGAAACAAAACATATCGTTATTTAATATTTTATTTGTATGGATTTTCGTACACTATATTTTATTTTAATTTCGTGCGATGAAAATTTTAGTTTTATTCTTGCTTCAAAAATTAAGAATTTTTATTATTAGATGTATTAACGACCTACTTCTTTCGATGACAGAAACCAACCCGCGTCAGTATACACTCCAAAATTCTTTTTTTGATGGGGGAGTGTTATGACGACAAACGCCCGAGAGCTGTAACCGAGGTGTTGAATAATGGACATTCATTTAACTGTCTCACGACTTTGGTACTGATTATGCTACCTGTCATCGTTATTACTACGTCAGAAACTGGTAGACTAGTACGCCATCATCGTTGTTAGCGGGCTATCAAGCTAACCAACCTGGGCCTGAAAGTAGCCGTTGTGAAGTACAAAAGAAACATCAAAAGAGTAAACAAACCAAAAATAACTCAGCATAACCAAGATGGTCGTGCAACAAAATAGCGGCCTTCAACCTGTTGCTGATTACCAAGGATTTGTATAGTAAGTCTTACTATACAAATCCTTGTGATTACCAACTGCAGAAAATATCTAAAGCTCACCAATTGCCCGCGGGATGTATATCCAGTCAATGTCGTTAAACACTTCCATCATCATCATGTTAAACCACGTACAACAAGATCAAAGCCACAAACATGATAAGCAGAAAAAAACCATTATTATAGTCCATTTGCCAATTCCCGACCCTGTAATTAGATACCCTTTTTTTAGTTGTCTCCATTATGAGGGACATTCATTTTTTTCATTAACAATGGAGAGCTAGCAGGAACAGCAAATTTACCTGTGCGTAATCTTAGGTTTTGAAATCTTTTAATTACATTAATTTGTTGTTTAGATAAATAGTTACGACATCAGAAATTATTTTTCATACAAAATTAGTTTAACCGCCGATACATCATTTTCAATTCATCATACTTTGCATTGGCAAAAGCCAATATTGTCCGGTATGGAACCAGTCTAAGATTGACAAAGGGAAGTAATTTGTTTAAAAAGTTTGTAATAACAGAATCAAATCGGACCAAACATTTTGCCTTATTTTGCGTTAGAAATGCACAGAAGACTAAATTGATGATATACATGCATTGGTTTAAGAATGGGATAAACATTACTTTTAACCAGTGACTCACTTTAAGTATTGGTTTTATCGTGCAAGAAACCAAAAAAGGAGACAATTTTCATTCCAAATGTAATTAAGATTAATTGTATCGATGTATACCACCAGGACCAGTGCATCTATCCATTTTCAATGATTTTAATCTGAGGAATCTGCTCTAATTTCTGCATGATGACATTTTCAACCTTTCAAGCAACTGTGAAGTGCTGCAATATATTTTTAAGCAGCACATAAACAGTTATAAGAGAGGTACTTTCAGCTGAAACGAGAAAATATATTAGTTTTGAAAAAGCACTTTATACACTAAATAAAACATTTCAGTATCTCTTTTTAAAATTTTTTTTTTAGTGTTATAATATTTTTTTTGAATTTTACATTTGTTAGAGATACATGAAGTACCGGTACCTTATCCCGGCCTCGTGTTTCTTGTTTGTACACCTGATTTCTCTCACAGTCTATTAAAAAATAAACAGGGACTAAATTTAAAGTCAGTCCGGAGATTTAAAAAAAAAAATGTGTTCCAGGGTTCGCGTTCCCCTTTTCTTGCCCACTCTTCATGTTCTTTGTATGTACTTCATGTCCAGGTAAATGAAATGTGAGGTGAATATCAACTAAGGTGTGATCAAGTGTAAAAAATCAAATGACACTCTCTCTAAAAGAACAGATATTATGAAACCATATAACATTTTAGTTCCAGGAAAATATCTTAAGAAGGTGGAAATAAAATTATGTTATGTTTGTTCCAAAGAACTAATTACCATTCAAAGACTTGTTTCAGGGGGAACAAGTATTATGGGAACAACAATCATGTTCACACCACTATGAGAAAAAAAAAATTCTGGCGTCTGGCTTCAGTTGGAAAAGTTTTAAGATCTGTCATACACTAGATGTGTAAAAGTTAATTGCATTTTGTGTTTCAGAAAGATAATTTCTACAGGGGCGGATTCAGCCATATACATTATTAGATATAGAACTTGTGTTATGATGAATCTTGAAAAATAAGTGATGAAAACTGCATTAATATAACCTCAATTGAAGATATAACCCAAAGCCCAGAGGTGGATTTAAGGGGGAGCATGGTGTTATTTCTGAAAAATTGGTGGAATATAAAGGGAACACAGGCGGATCAACCCATTTTAAAAAGGGGTTCCTAACCCAGGACAAAAGGGGGGATTATATAGGGAACACAAAATCTTACCGCTTTTGAATCCGCCACTGTGGAATCACTGAAGAATGACTAAAGAGGGCCCCTACTTTATGAAAATTTCTAGATCCGCCAGGGTCTGTGATAAATTTAAATCTAAATAAGATATTGTTATTTATTACGTTAAGTAGGTCAACAGCTCATCTAGCTAATAAATATATTGTTGTGCCTTTTTATGTATATGACTCTGATCTGGTTGTAGATTAACATCTAAGAAATAGTTAAATTCATGTTTATGATTTGTGTCATTATTGTTTCATTATTGTAACAATTATAAAAATCATTGTAATAACGTATTTAATCACGTGAGATTCATTGCTATAAAAAAAACAACCTTTTAACGAGGCGTATATCGGTTTATTAAATATATCTTTTTAAACTAAGAAAGTTGGTTTTACTTAATTTAAACAAAAAAATAAGGTATCTTACACTTTATCTATTTCATAAATAAAAAGCATTATGTATATAAAAATATATCGTTACAGTTTATGTATAAAGGGAAATGCATACTTAAACCCCGTGCCTACTTTGGTGTTTGTACACCTGATTTCTCTAATATGAACTCAATTGGAGATATAACCCAGAGCCCAGAGGTAGATTTAAGGGGGCGCAGGGTTCTATTTCTGAAAAATTGGTTGAATATAAAGGGAACACAGGCGGATCAAGTCATTTTAAAACGGGGTTCCTAACCCAGGACAAAAAAGGGGGGATTATATAGGGAACACAAAATCTTACCGCTTTTGAATCCGCCACTGTGGAATCACTGAAGAATGACTAGAGAGGGCCCCTCCTTTATGAAAATTTCTAGATCCGCCAGGGTCTGTGATAAATTAAAATCTAAATAAGCTATTGTTATTTATTACGTTAAGTAGGTCAACAGCTCATCTAGCTAATAAATATATTGTTGTGCCTTTTTATGTATATGGCTCTGATCTGGTTGTAGATTAACATCTAAGAAATAGTTAAATACATGTTTATGATTTGTGTCATTATTGTTTCATTATTGTAACAATTATAAAAATCATTGTAATAACGTATTTAATCACGTGAGATTCATTGCTATAAAAAAACAACCTTTTAACGAGGCGTATATCGGTTTATTAAATATATCTTTTTAAACTAAGAAAGTTGGTTTTACTTAATTTAAACAAAAAAATAAGGTATCTTACACTTTATCTATTTCATAAATAAAAAGCATTATATATATAAAAATATATCGTTACAGTTTATGTATAGAGGGAAATGCATACTTAAACCCCGTGCCTACTTTGGTGTTTGTACACCTGATTTCTCTAATATGACCTCAATTGGAGATATAACCCAGAGCCCAGAGGTAGATTTAAGGGGGCGCAGGGTTCTATTTCTGAAAAATTGGTTGAATATAAAGGGAACACAGGCGGATCAAGTCATTTTAAAACGGGGTTCCTAACCCAGGACAAAAAAGGGGGGATTATATAGGGAACACAAAATCTTACCGCTTTTGAATCCGCCACTGTGGAATCACTGAAGAATGACTAGAGAGGGCCCCTACTTTATGAAAATTTCTAGATCCGCCAGGGTCTGTGATAAATTTAAATCTAAATAAGCTATTGTTATTTATTACGTTAAGTAGGTCAACAGCTCATCTAGCTAATAAATATATTGTTGTGCCTTTTTATGTATATGGCTCTGATCTGGTTGTAGATTAACATCTAAGAAATAGTTAAATTCATGTTTATGATTTGTGTCATTATTGTTTCATTATTGTAACAATTATAAAAATCATTGTAATAAAGTATTTAATCACGTGAGATTCATTGCTATAAAAAAAAACTTTTAACGAGGCGTATATCGGTTTATTAAATATATCTTTTTAAACTAAGAAAGTTGGTTTTACTTAATTTAAACAAAAAATTAAGGTATCTTACACTTTATCTATTTCATAAATAAAAAGCAATACATATATAAAATATATCGTTACAGTTTATGTATAGAGGGAAATTAATGCATACTTAAACCCCGTGCCTACTTTGGTGTTTGTACACCTGATTTCTCTAATATGACCTCAATTGGAGATATAACCCAGAGCCCAGAGGTAGATTTAAGGGGGCGCAGGGTTCTATTTCTGAAAAATTGGTTGAATATAAAGGGAACACAGGCGGATCAAGTCATTTTAAAAAGGGGTTCCTAAACCAGGACAAAAAAAGGGGGATTATATAGGAAAACAAAAAATCTTACCCCTTTTGAATCCGCCGCTTTGGAATCACTAAAGAATAACTAGAGCGGGCCCCTACTTTATGAAAATTTCTAGATCCGCCAGGGTCTGTGATAAATCTACGCTAAATAAGCTATTGTTATTTATTACGTAAAGTAGGTCAAGAGCTCATCTAGCCCAAAATAACAACTAGATGCATTTAATACCTATCTATTATATCTATTATACTGACAATAAACAAATAATACAAATAAAATCCTATTTGGAATTCTCATACCTTGATAAACTCGTAATATAGTGTAAATCTCAAAATATATAACTTTCATTTTCTACAGACTGTACATGATATCAAATGTCCTTCACATTACATGTGACGTATTTAATCACGTGAGATTCATTGCTAGAAAAAAAACCCCTTTTAACGAGGCGTATATATCGGTTTATTAAATATATCTTTTTAACTAAGAAAGTTGGCTTTATATAATTTAACCAAAAATTAAGGTATTTTACACTTTATCTATTTCATAAATAAAAAGCAATATATAAATCAGTTTAAATGAGATATATATGATTAAAGACCGTGCACTCTTAAGTTATATGTTTTAAGCAAGCGCATAAGTCATCATATATACGTCTTGAAATTTCGAAGTGTCGGCATTTCGCGAAAATAAACGCAATTGAGCTAATTTTTTGTGCATGTGGAAGATAATGTAAAAGCCTTTAAAAATAATACCGTAATTCAATGAACAAATAAGTTTTTCATAGAGAAATATATCGTTACAGTTTAAGTATGCAGGGAAATGCATAGTTAAACCCCGTGCCTACTTTGGTGGTCATTTTTACGCACGAAATGCTGACTTTTACGCCAATAATTGATATATATATATATATATATATATATACTAACTAATTGCTACCAAAGTCCCGATGCGTTAAAACAGCTACTAAAGTAAGCATGATTCAGCATTTTCAAAGAATTTAAGAAATCAGTTATTATCGAAAATCTTGATGTTATATTAATATTGTTTGGACGTACAATATGTTTTTTATAACAATTTAAGATAAATATGTTACTTTAAACTCAATAAAAAATCGGGAAATGTGTAAACTCGGCCTCCAAAATGTATACGTGCCTACTTTAAATTTTGTGCCTTCTTATACAATTTTTAAAAAAAAATATTGTTAAATTGCTACTTAAGTCGCAATCACCGGAACATCTCTTGATTTTGTATTTAAACAAGTATAAGGTCGTTAAAGTCAGCGTATATATTAAGGATAAGAATAACATTTCTTTTCGGAAGTCCTTTGTTAATAAACAAACAAAACGGCAGTTCTGTTGGCAAGGAAGTTATATTTGTAGAAAAAAATTAAATGTAATCAAAAACTTTCAAGAAATTACGAGTAGTTTGTCTGAAATTAAAAATACATATTAAGGAATATCAAAATTATATGTTAAATTGGAGTTGACACGTGCTGCAAAAAAAGTGCACTGGTATATAAAAGAAAAACTTGTTCAAACTTTTTGTGTTGTTTTATTAGCATAGAAATATAATTATAAGAAATGAATGCCTCTTTTTGTATTTTTTTTTTTTTGGTGGTAAAAGGGAAGGGGGATTTTATATTGTTGATCGTGTGCATATTTTTCGAACGAACCGCTTCGTACAAGTTGTGCTTCAGTCAACACTTTTACAACTCAATTAAATTATTAAAAGAAGCATAATTTCGTAATTGAACAATCTTATTCTAAACATGTGATACGCGTTTTAAAACCCTAGACGGCTATATTATAATAATATTTGCATGTACATTTATATTTTATAACTGACTAAGCGGTATGGGCTTTGCTCATTGTTAAACGCTTACGGGGTGACCTATAGTTATTATTTCTGGGTCATCTGGTCTCCTGTATAGAATTGTCTCATTTCTACATAATGTACATGTTATTTAAACCCGTCCCCTTACATCTATAGTCTTCTTTTTTCTAAAGCCTGCATATATTCTGGGTTTCTTTTTTACGATTGAATGTTGTTAATTGACAGGTAGTTTTAAAGAGTTTTAAATATTCTTCCCCACATATGATCAGATCAATGTTTTCGTACTTCATATATGCATGAATATGTACTATGCTTGCTTTCTCAATTAAAATTGTGATGTCACAAAAAATTAATAGCACGAAAAGCCCATGAGATGAGGATATTCTTCAGTTTTAACTTGATAAAATTTATTAACTAGTAAATTTAAAATGTTCACTGCTGTGTAGATATTTATAACACTTCGAAGTAGTGATCAATTTCTTCACTAATTGCGATAATTTCACGTTTGTTTCCCGATCCAATTTCCTATTATTTAGGTACCAAGAAACAACATTTATAAATAGTGCTTTTCTGTGTATTGGTTTTTCTAAAAATAGAATAATCCAAAAATACGCAATTCTACTTTCTATTGATTTACCTTCTTTTCTTCGTATGAGCTTCCTATGTTAGGAACACCCCTCTTTTGAGGGTAATATGGATAAAAGTCTTTAAGTATGTACACACTCCGTGAATATATATACACTTGCTAAAATCTAAAATAAACTTTAAATAAGTGAGTGATAATTGTCAACAGCCATTATTGTTGTTGTTGTTGTGCTGGTAAATTCCTCCGTTGACTTCGGAGCACCCTGTCGTAAACAGGTATAAGGTTACCAAATGAAAAGATTGGTGGTGGTGTTCGGAAAAAGAATCAAATATATCACTAAACGTTCCTTTGTCTAAACTATTGTCTCACACGATATAAAGTTCACAGATTGTTATTATAAGTCGATCCGGCCCAAGTCGATCCGGCCCACGTCGATCCGGCCCCAAGTCGATGCGGCCCCATAATAAAATATGAATAAACTATATTCACTATATGGAGTAATTTGTGACAAAGAACAAATGCACTATATTACCGCAAGGCCGTAGCTACCCTTGAGGCAAGTGAGGAAATTGCCTCACTAAAATTTCGACACTGATTATTTTTTTTTATTCAAATATATAAATATAATGGTAATTTTTGTTGTTCTGTCTCAACCTTAATTTCTATAACTTGTCATCCTTCCTTTTAAACTATTCCTCCTGGATATAACTCAACATTTCGTTTCTTTATATTCGGGTTTTCGGAATCGGACACAAATTATTCAATTTCAGAGGCGGATTTAGGGGGGGGCAGGGGGCCCGGCCCCCCCCCCTTTTTGGGAAAAAATTGGTTGCTTATATAGGGAATCACTGAAGCGTGACTAGAGCGGGCCCCCTCTTAGGTCAGTCAGTGGGCCCCCACTTATGAAAATTTCTGGATACGCCATATACGGATTAGCGCTGATAAATGAAACAACACCACTGATAGCACAACCTTTGTCATACATGTAACTTTTAACTGGCTTCTCCATTGTGTCAATCTTTTGAGATTCCCTCCTATGTTACATCCATCACAGTACCTATGGTATAATGTGTATTACACCCTCCTATGTTATATCCATCAAAGTTCTTATGGTATTATGCGTATTACACCCTCTTATGTTACATCCATCAGAGTACCTATGGTATTATGTGTATTGCACCCTCCTATGTTACATCCATCAGAGAACCTTTGGTATTATGTGTATTACACCCTCCTATGTTACATTCATCAGAGTACCTATGGTATTATGTGTATTACACTCTCCTATGTTACATCCATCAGAGTACCTATGGTATTATGTGTATTACACCCTCCTATGTTACATCCATCAGAGTACATATGGTATTATGTGTATTACACCCTCCTATGTTACATCCATCAAAGTACCTTTGGTATTATGTGTAGTATACCCTCCTATGTTACATCCATCAGAGTACCTATGGTATTATGTATATTACACTCTCCTATGTTACATCCATCAGAGTACCTATGGTATTATGTGTACTACACTCTCCTATGTTACATCCATCAGAGTACCTATGGTATTATGCGTATTACACTCTCCTATGTGTATTACACCCTCCTATGTTACATCCATCAAAGTACCTTTGGTATTATGTGTAGTATACCCTCCTATGTTACATCCATCAGAGTGCCTATGGTATTATGTATATTACACTCTCCTATGTTACATCGATCAGAGTACCTATGGTATTATGTGTACTACACTCTCCTATGTTACATCCATCAGAGTACCTATGGTATTATGCATACTACACTCTCCTATGTTACATCCATCAGAGTACCTATGGTATTATGCGTATTACACTCTCCTATGTTACATCCATCAGAGTACCTATGGTATTATGCGTATTACACTCTCCTATGTTACATCCATCAGAGTACCTATGGTATTATGCGTATTACACTCTCATATTTTACATCCATCAGAGTACCTATGGTATTATGCGTATTACACTCTCCTATGTTACATCCATCAGAGTACCTATGGTATTATATGTATTACACCCTCCTTTGTTACATCCATCAGAGTACCTATGGTATTATGCGTATTACACCCTCCTATGTTACATCCATCAGAGTACATCAGAATTGGGCGTATGTAAGTTACATTGGTCCCTCAAGTGTTGACCAATATGATCTTCAAACATCCAACCCTCGTGAGTACTAATGTATGCAACCATTAAAACTTTGAAAATGCTTTGTCTTCTTGACGTACACATTAACTGTACCACAAGTACTGACCATTCTTATCTACAAACATTAACCGAAGTTAATATATGAATAGCGGTTTAGGGCGACCAGAGGTATCCATCGTCAATATATGTGTTTGGTGACCAGAAGTAACCAAAGTGAATGATTGTGTTATGTGAGCATTAATATAAGGTGACCAGAGGTCAACATAGTGAATATATGTACAAGGTGACCAGAGGTAACCAAATTAAATGAGTTTGTTATGTGATCAGAGCATCATTGTAACTGGACCAGAGGTAAACATGGTCAATATGTGTCCAAGGTGAGCAGAGGTAACCTAAGTCAACATATGAAGAGCGGTGTAAGGTGACCAGAGGTAACCTCAGTCAATTTTGGTCAGGGGACACATTTATCGTCCATTGATTTTCATTGTCTACGAATATAGTACCTATGGTGCATGTAGTGTGAACAGTGTGTTACTTGCTATATTTTTATACCCTTTCCAAATTTGTTTCTTCATGTTTTATACCTCAAATAGCAAGTAGGGGGTGTGAATCTGAACTGTAAAAATATTTGGGTCATGGATTTTGAATTAAAGTAATCACTCCTTTTGTAATAGTATACATGCATATTTGAGTACAGTATTGCATATTGCAATTCAAATGCAACAAGTAATCAACAACAAATAGAAAACTAACGATTAAGTAGAATAAAGATGGAAGGGAAATTATAAGTCAGTCTTGTTGCCTAAAATTTCCTTTTTTCACACAATTATGTTGTTTTTAATTGATTTAAATTTCTGTTATATAATAATTGTAGAGAATATATTTTGGTTGTGGTTAAGTTAAATATGATCATTTTTCACTTTATTATGTTTTTTTATTACCATATCCTGATTTAATCTGAAATTTGTCGGATTAGTTATGAATGTTCATCCTATCTTTCCACAGTTATTTGATTCAAGTTATTGCCAAACAAATATATCATAAAAATTTCCAAAATAACCTTGACCTCTGAAAAGCAAATGGTTATTCCTTCATCATACTCAAAAATACACAACCTTTATTTTCTTGGCAGCTTTTAACTATTTTCATTGCATACTTTATGCAGTTTACAACTTTTTTTTATCTAGAATTATTACCAAAGAGGAGGGGCTTGTAAAATTTAATAGCTTACCGAACTTCATTAGCTTCTCTTTTTGATGAGGAAATTTTACTAAGCCTAGTAAAGACATCGCTTTTTTCAACAATGTTGCTGAAATCTTCAGCCAAGTCTTTTGCCTCTTCTTCTGAAAAGCCTGAAAATAGGCTGATAGAAGTCTTGATGTTCCTTCTTATTACAATTCCTGGTGAAATGTTTGCCACTGATCTGCTCCTCTGGATATAAAACAAATAGTACGTTTTCAAACACGTTTTTATCCTTTTTAACTTTTCTTACCACAATAATTTGTATGGGAAGATAAAGAATTGAAACAGTGCTGATATACTCACAACAAAGCCAGGAATGACGTCACAAGTAACGTAGAGCTAAAAGGGTACTAATGAATTGATTAATAAATATAATCAATGAAGAAGAAAAAAATATATCGAAACACTGTACCTTGGTGAAATTCCAATATTTAGTTTCCACCTTTTATTTAAATTACAATTTGTTTTAACATGTTTCAATACCTTTGTGTGATCTGATATTGTGATTTACCAGTTATATACCCTATACATCAATGTCTGATCTCTGCCTACCTTTGTTGTGATCTGATGTTGTGATTACCAGTTATATACCCTATACATCAATGATTTTTGCTGCCTTTTTATCTACCGTGTCCTTTGAAAAGACATGATCGCATATGGCTACATGCTATAGATTCGCTTTTTGTATATGTTGTTCGTAAACAAATTTAAACTGCAATGGTGAGTGAGGTATAGAAATGTGACAATTTCCGTTTTTTACCGGCAGTCAAACCATTGCTAGAGCGGGTGGTCAATTTGACTGTGTGTGATGATTGAATTCAGAAAGCTAGGAGACGTGAAATCTAATGCCTAATGCTTTGAGATTACCATACAAATCTGTGTATTTTGAATAACCTCTGAAACAACTTATTGGGTGTCCGTAGATACCCGGGGTAGGTACCCAGTTATAATGCTATTATCCCGACCTTCAATGCAGATATATACCTATTGTACTCTTTCGTCCTGATCATACGTGAAATACTTGGCACTGGACCTTTCCTACTTAATTGATTAGGATTGTCAGTTTTCCTATCAAAGGTCGGTGGTTTTCTCTGGGCACTCCGGCATCCTCCACTGACAATAATAAAAACTGGCTGCCACGAAATAACCAATGGTATGCCTGGGCGGTGCTGGGGGAAGATGTTCACTCTTATGGGTAGTTGCCTTTATGTTGGTTTTCTAGGCTTTTATGATGATTTATCGTGTTTTCCGCTTAATGAAGCACCTATTTATGTTGGAAAACACATGTTAATGTTAGCCAAGGCCTTTATGATGAAAATGACACCTTGTATAGACCAATAATATGGTCAGTTTGGTCACTAGGGTGAAAAGATCCGGGGTTGGTATGGTCAATATTGGCGTCTGGCTATCCAAATTGAGGGTAGGGTCGATTAAAAAAAATTTGGCCTACGTCCACATATTTTTGTATTATAAATAAAGATTCAGGCATGTAAAAGACACTATAAGCATTTGTTTGGGCTATACCTGTAATATACACAAATGCCTGGGTGGTGCTGGGGGAAGATTTTTACTCTTATGGGTAGTTGCCTTTATGTTGGTTTTTCTAGGCTTTTATGGTGGTTTATCGTGTTTTACGCTTAATAAAGCACCTATTTATATACAAATACAAATATACAAATATTTTATTGGCACAAACACAATAACAATAATTTGGAAAGGCCCATATTTCAGTGCATTACAACAATGAATACAGCATACTAGTAGTTAAATATATATATAAGAACTCTATTGAAAAGCACATGTTAAAGTTATCCAAGGCCTCTACGATGAAAATGACACATTGAGATTCATTGCTAGAAAAAAAGACCTTTTAACGAGTCGTATATATCGGTTTATTAAATATATCTTTTTTAACTAAGAAAGTTGCTTTATATAATTTAACCAAAAATAAAGGTATTTTACACTTTATCTATTTCATAAATAAAAAGCAATATATATATCACTTTAATTGAGATATATTATATATGATTAAAGACTGTGCACTCTTAAGTTATATGTTTAAAGCAAGCGCATAGGTCATCATATATACATCTTCAAATTTCAAAGTGTCAGCATTTTACAAAAATTAACGCAATTGAGCTAATTTTTGGTGCATCTGAAAGATAATGTAAAAGCCTTTAAGGATAATACCATAATTTAATGAACAAATAAGTTTTTTTCATAGAAAAATATATCGTTAAAGTTTATGTATGCAGCGAAATGCATACTTAAACCCCGTGCCTACTTTGGTGAAATGATGACTTATACGGAATTTATAAATGTATTGGTTGTTCTAAAAATAGAATAATCTAAAAATATTGTATCTATCACACCTTTATATATAATGTCCTATCTAACACCCATGTCATGCCCTTGTAACACCCTAGTCAGGCATTTATGACATTCTAGTCATACACAATCAACTATATAATACATACAGACAACATATCTTTGTAATAATTGCTCTACTGTATCTATCACACCTACATGTATAAGATCTGCATCTAACACCCCATTCATGCCCTCATAGCACCCTAGTCAGGCAGTTGGGACATCCTAGTCATACACAATCAACTATATAATACATACAGACAACATATCTTTGTAAAAATTGTTCTACTGTATCTATCACACCTACATGTATAAGGTTAACATCTGACACCCCAGTCATGCCCTCATAGCACCCTAGTCAGGCAGTTGGGACATCCTAGTCATACACAATCAACTATACCATACGCACATACATCATATCTTTGTAATAATTGTTCTATTGTATCTATCACACCTTCTTTTTTAATGTCTTCATCTAACATCCCAGTCAAGCCCTTGTAACACCCTAGTCTGGCATTTGTGACATCCTAGTCATACACAATCAACTTTATAATACGTACAGACATGATATCTTTGTAATAAATGTTCTATTGTATCTATCACCCGTTTATATATAATGTCCTATCTAACACCCATGTCATGCCCTTGTAACACCCTAGTCTGGCATTTGTGACATCCTAGTCATACACAATCAACTTTATAATACGTACAGACATCATATCTTTATAAAAAATGCTCTATTGTATCTATCACACCTTTATATATAATGTCCTATCTAACACCCATGTCATGCCCTTGTAACACTCTAGTCAGGCATTTATGACATTCTAGTCATACACAATCAACTATATAATACATACAGACATCATATCTTTGTAACAATTGTTCTACTGTATCTATCACACCTACATGTATAAGGTCTACATCTAACACCCCAGTCATGCCCTCATAGCACCCTAGTTAGGCATTTGGGACATCCTATTCATACACAATGAACTATACAATACATACAGACATCATATCTTTGTAATAATTGTTCTATTGTATCTATCACACCTTCATTTTTAATGTCTTCATCAAATACCTTAGTCAAGCCCTTGTAACACCCTAGTCTGGCATTTGTGACATCCTAGTCATACACAATCAACTTTATAATACGTACAGACATGATATCTTTGTAATAAATGTTCTATTGTATCTATCACCCGTTTATATATAATGTCCTATCTAACACCCATGTCATGCCCTTGTAACACCCTAGTCTGGCATTTGTGACATCCTAGTCATACACAATCAACTTTATAATACGTACAGACATCATATCTTTATAATGAATGCTCAATTGTATCTATCACACCTTTATATATAATGTCCTATCTAACACACACGTCATGACCTTGTAACACCCTAGTCTGGCATTTATGACATTCTAGTCATACACAATCAACTATATAATACATACAGACAACATATCTTTGTAATAATTGTTCTACTGTATCTATCACACCTACATGTATAAGGTCTACATCTAACACCCCAGTCATGCCCTCATAGCACCCTAGTCAGGCAGTTGGGACATCCTAGTCATACACAATCAACTATACCATACGTACAGACAACATATCTTTGTAATAATTGTTCTATTGTATCTATCACACCTTCATTTATAATGTCTTCATCTAACACCCCAGTCATGCCCTTGTAACACCCTTGTCTGGCATTTGTGACATCCTAGCCATACACAATCAACTTTATAATACATACAGACATCATATCTTTGTAACAATTGTTCTACTGTATCTATCACACCTACATGTATAATGTCTACATCTAACACCCTAGTCATGCCCTCATAGCACCCTAGTTAGGCATTTGGGACATCCTAGTCATACACAATGAACTATACAATACATACAGACATCATATCTTTGTAATAATTGTTCTATTGTATCTATCACACCTACATTTTTAATGTCTTCATTTAACACCCCAGTGATGCCCTTGTAACACCCTAGTCTGGCATTTGTGACATCCTAGTCTAGACAATCAACTTTATAATACGTACAGACCTCATATCTTTATAATAAATGCTCTATTGTATCTATCACACCTTTATATATAATGTCCTATCTAACACTCATGTCATGCCCTATTAACACCCTAGTCTGGCATTTGTGACATCCTAGTCATACACAATCAACTATACCATACGTCCAGACAACATATCTTTGTAATAATTGTTCTATTGTATCTATCACACCTTCATTTATAATGTCTTCATCTAACACCCAAGTCATGCCCTTGTAACACCCTTGTCTGGCATTTGTGACATCCTAGCCATACACAATCAACTTTATAATACATGCAGACATCATATCTTTGTAATAATTGTTCTACTGTATCTATCACACCTACATGTATAAGGTCTACATCTAACACCCCAGTCATGCCCTCATAGCACCCTAGTTAGGCATTTGGGACATCCTAGTCATACACAATGAACTATACAATACATACAGACATCATATCTTTGTAATAATTGTTCTATTGTATCTATCACACCTTCATTTTTAATGTCTTCATCTAATACCTTAGTCAAGCCCTTGTAACACCCTAGTCTGGCATTTGTGACATCCTAGTCATACACAATCAACTTTATAATACGTACAGACATGATATCTTTGTAATAAATGTTCTATTGTATCTATCACCCGTTTATATATAATGTCCTATCTAACACCCATGTCATGCCCTTGTAACACCCTAGTCTGGCATTTGTGACATCCTAGTCATACACAATCAACTTTATAATACGTACAGACATCATATCTTTATAATAAATGCTCAATTGTATCTATCACACCTTTATATATAATGTCCTATCTAACACACACGTCATGACCTTTTAACACCCTAGTCTGGCATTTATGACATTCTAGTCATACACAATCAACTATATAATACATACAGACAACATATCTTTGTAATAATTGTTCTACTGTATCTATCACACCTACATGTATAAGGTCTACATCTAACACCCCAGTCATGCCCTCATAGCACCCTAGTCAGGCAGTTGGGACATCCTAGTCATACACAATCAACTATACCATACGTACAGACAACATATCTTTGTAATAATTGTTCTATTGTATCTATCACACCTTCATTTATAATGTCTTCATCTAACACCCCAGTCATGCCCTTGTAACACCCTTGTCTGGCATTTGTGACATCCTAGCCATACACAATCAACTTTATAATACATACAGACATCATATCTTTGTAACAATTGTTCTACTGTATCTATCACACCTACATGTATAATGTCTACATCTAACACCCCAGTCATGCCCTCATAGCACCCTAGTTAGGCATTTGGGACATCCTAGTCATACACAATGAACTATACAATACATACAGACATCATATCTTTGTAATAATTGTTCTATTGTATCTATCACACCTTCATTTTTAATGTCTTCATTTAACACCCCAGTGATGCCCTTGTAACACCCTAGTCTGGCATTTGTGACATCCTAGTCTAGACAATCAACTTTATAATACGTACAGACATCATATCTTTATAATAAATGCTCTATTGTATCTATCACACCTTTATATATAATGTCCTATCTAACACTCATGTCATGCCCTATTAACACCCTAGTCTGGCATTTGTGACATCCTAGTCATACACAATCAACTTTATAATTCGTACAGACATCACATCTTTGTAATAATTGTTCTACTGTATCTATCACTCCTACATCTATAAGATCTACATCTAACACCCCAGTCATGCCCTCATATCACCCTAGTCAGGCAGTTGGGACATCCTAGTCATACACAATCAACTATACCATACGTACAGACATCATATCTTCGTAATAATTGTTCTATTGTATCTATCACACCTTCATGTATAATGTCTTCATCTAACACCCCAGTCATGCCCTTGTAACACCCTTGTCTGGCATTTGTGACATCCTAGCCATACACAATCAACTTTATAATACATACAGACATCATATCTTTGTAACAATTGTTCTACTGTATCTATCACACCTACATGTATAATGTCTACATCTAACACCCCAGTCATGCCCTCATAGCACCCTAGTTAGGCATTTGGGACATCCTAGTCATACACAATGAACTATACAATACATACAGACATCATATCTTTGTAATAATTGTTCTATTGTATCTATCACACCTTCATTTTTAATGTCTTCATTTAACACCCCAGTGATGCCCTTGTAACACCCTAGTCTGGCATTTGTGACATCCTAGTCTAGACAATCAACTTTATAATACGTACAGACCTCATATCTTTATAATAAATGCTCTATTGTATCTATCACACCTTTATATATAATGTCCTATCTAACACTCATGTCATGCCCTATTAACACCCTAGTCTGGCATTTGTGACATCCTAGTCATACACAATCAACTTTATAATTCGTACAGACATCACATCTTTGTAATAATTGTTCTACTGTATCTATCACTCCTACATCTATAAGATCTACATCTAACACCCCAGTCATGCCCTCATATCACCCTAGTCAGGCAGTTGGGACATCCTAGTCATACACAATCAACTATACCATACGTACAGACATCATATCTTCGTAATAATTGTTCTATTGTATCTATCACACCTTCATGTATAATGTCTTCATCTAACACCCCAGTCATGCCCTTGTAACATCCTAGTCTGGCATTTGTGACATCCTAGTCGTACACAATCAACTTTATAATACATACAGACATCATATCTTTGTAATAATTGCTCTATTGTATCTATCACACCTTCATTTATAATGTCTTCATCTAACATCCTAGTCATGCCCTTGTAACACCCTAGTCTGGCATTTGTGACATCCTAGTCATACACAATTAACTTTATAATACGTACAGACATCATATCTTTATAATAAATGCTCCATTGTATCTATCACACCTTTATATATAATGTCATATCTAACACCCATGTCATGTCCTTGCAACACCCTAGTCAGGCATTTGTAACATTCTAGTCATACACAATCAACTATATAATACAAACAGACAACATATCTTTGTAATAATTGTTCTTCTGTATCTATCACACCTTCATTTATAATGTCTTCATCTAACACCCCATTCATGCCCTTGTAACCCCCTTGTCTGGCATTTGTGACATCCTAGCCATACTCAATCCACTATATAATACGTACAGACATCATATCTTTGTAATAATTGTTCTATTGTATCTATCACACCTTCATTTATAATGTCCTATCTAACACCCATGTCATGCCCTTGTAACACCCCAGTCTGGCATTTATGACATTCTAGTCATACACCATCAACTATATAATAAAAACAGACAACATATCTTTGTAATGATTGTTCTACTGTATCTATCACCCCTACGTGTATAAGGTCTACATCTAACACCCCAGTCATGCCCTCATAGCACCCTAGTCAGGCAGTTGGGACATCTTAGTCATACACAATCAACTATACAATACATAGCATGCATAGAGACAACATATCTTTGTAATAATTGTTCTATTGTATCTATCACACCTTCATCTAACACCCCAGTCATGCCCTTGTAACATCCTAGTCTGGTATCTGTGACATCCTAGTCATACACAATCAACTTTATAATTCATACAGACATCATATCTTTGTAATAAGTGTTCTATTGTATCTATCACACCTTCATATATAAGGTCTACATCTAACACCCCAGTCATACCCTCATAGCACCCTAGTTAGTCATACACAATGAACTATATAATACATACATACTTCATATCTTTGTAATAATTGTTCTTTGTATCTATCACACCTTCATTTATAATGTCTTCATCTAACACCCCATTCATGCCCTTGTAACCCCTTGTCTGGCATTTCTGACATCCCAGCCATACACAATAAACTTTATAATACATACAGACATCATATCTTTGTAATAATTGTTCTATTGTATCTATCACACCTTAATTTATAATGTCTTCATCTAACACCCCAGTCATGCTCTTGTAACACCCTAGTCTGGCATTTGTGACATCCTAGTCATACACAATAAACTTTATAATACATACAGACATCATATCTTTGTAATAATTGTTCTATTGTATCTATCACACCTTAATTTATAATGTCTTCATCTAACAACCCAGTCATGCCCTTGTAACACCCTAGTCAGGCATTTATGACATTCTAGTCATACACAATCAACTGTATAATACATACAAACAATATATCTTTGTAATAATTGTTCAACTGTATCTATCACACCTTACATGTATAAGGTCTACATCTAACACCCCAGTCAAGCCCTCATAGCACCCTAGTCAGGCATTTAGGACATCCTAGTCATACACAATCAACTATACAATACATACAGACATCATATCTTTGTAATACTTGTTCTATTGTATCTATCACAACTTCATTTATAATGTCTTCATCTAACACCCCAGTCATGGCCTTGTAACATCCTAGTCTGGCATTTGTGACATCCTAGTCGTACACAATCAACTTTATAATACATACAGACATCATATCTTTGTAATAATTGTTCTATTGTATCTATCACAACTACATATATAAGGTCTACATCTAACACATCATATCTTTGTAATAATTGTTCTATTGTATCTATCACACCTTCATTTATAATGTCTTTATCTAACACCCTAGTCATGCCCTTCTAACACCCTAGTCTGGCATTTGTGACATCCTAGTCATACACAATCAACTTTATAATACATACATACAACATATCTTTGTAATAATTGTTCTACTGTATCGATCACACCTACATGTATAATGTCCTTTCTAACATCCATGGCATGCCCTTGTAACACCCTAGTCAGGCATTTATAACATTCTAGTAATACACAATCAACTATATAATACATACAGACAACATATCTTTGTAATAATTGTTCTACTGTATCTATCACACCTACATGTATAAGGTCTACATCTAACACCCCAGTCATGCCCTCATAGCACCCTAGTCAGGCATTTGGGACATCCTAGTCATACACAATCAACTATGCAATACATACAGACATCATATCTTTTTAATAATTGTTCTATTGTATCTATCACACATTCATTTATAATGCCTTCATCTAACACCCCAATCATGCCCTTGTAACATCCTAGTCTGGCATTTGTGACATCCTAGTCATACACAATCAACTATATAATACATACAGACATCATGTCTTTGTAATAATTGTTCTATTGTATCTATCACACCTACATATATAAGGTCTACATCTAACACCCCAGTCATGCCCTCATAACACCCTAGTCAGGCATTTGTGACATTCTAGTCATACACCATCAACTTAATAATACATACAGACATCATATCTTTGTAATAATTGTTCTATTGTATCTATCACACCTTCATTTATAATGTCTTCATCTAACACCCCAGTCTTGCCCTTGTAACACCCTAGTCAGGCATATGTGACATCCTAGTCATACACAATCAACTATATAATACAAACAGACATCATATCTTTGTAATAATTGTTCTATTGTATCTATCACACCTTCATTTACAATGTCTTCATCTAACACCCCAGTCTTGCCCTTGTAACACCCTAGTCTGGCAGTTGTGACATCCTAGTCATACACAATCAACTATATAATACATACAGACATCATATCTTTGTAATAATTGTTCTATTGTATCTATCATACCTTCATTAATTATGTCTTCATCTCACTGTTCTAACACCCCAGTCATGCCCTTGTGACACCCTAACCAGGCATTTGTGACATCCTAGTCCTACACACTCAACTATATAATACATACAGACATCACATCTTGTAATAATTGTTCTATTGTATCTATCACACCTACATATAAAAGGTCTACATCTAACACCCCAGTCATGCCATCAGAGCCCCCTAGTCAGGCATTTGGGACATCCTAGTCATACACAATCAACTATACAATACAAACAAACATCATATCATTGTAATAATTGTTCTATTGTATCTATCACATCTTCATTTATAATGTCTTCATCTAACACCCCAGTCTTGCCCTTGTAACACCCTAGTCAGGCATTTGTGACATCCTAGTCATACACAATCAACTATATAATACAAACAGACATCATATCTTTGTAATAATTTTTCTATTGTATCTATCACACCTTCATTTATAATGTCTTCATCTAACACCCCAGTCATGCCCTTCTAACACCCCAGTCTGGCATTTGTGACATCCTAGTCATACACATTCATCTTTATAATACATACAGACATCATATCTTTGCAATAATTGTTCTATTGTATCTATCACACCTTCATTCGTAATGTCTTCATCTAAAACCCCAGTCATGCCCTTGTAACACCCTAGTCAGGCATTTGTGACATCCTAGTCATACACAATCAACTATATAATACAAACAGACATCATATCTTTGTTATAATTTTTCTATTGTATCTATCACACCTTCATTTATAATGTCTTCATCTAACAACCCAGTCATGCCCTTCTAACACCCCAGTCTGGCATTTGTGACATCCTAGTCATACACATTCAACTTTATAATACATACAGACATCATATCTTTGCAATAATTGTTCTATTGTATCCATCACATCTTCATTGGTAATGTCCTCATCTAACACCCAACTCATGCCCTTGTAACACCCTAGTCAGGCATTTGTGACATCCTAGTCATACACAATCTACTTAACAATAAATACAGACATCATATCTTTGTAATAATTGTTCTATTGTATCTATCACACCTTCATTTATAATGTCTTCATCTAAAACCCCAGTCATGCCCTTGTAACATCCTAGTCTAGCGTTTGTGACATTCTAGTCATACACAATCAACTTTATAATACATACAGACATCATATCTTTGTAATAAATGTTCTATTGTATCTATCACACCTTTATATAATGTCCTATCTAACACCCCAGTCATGCCCTTGTAACACCCTAGTCAGGCATTTATGACATTCTAGTCATACACAATCAACTATATAATACATACAGACATCATATCTTTGTAATAATTGTTCTATTGCATCTATCACACCACATATATAAGGTCTACATCTAACACCCAAGTCATGCCCTCATAACACCTTAGTCAGGCATTTGTGACATTCTAGTCATACACCATCAACTATATAATACATACAGAAACATCATATCTTTGTAATAATTGTTCTATTGTATCTATCACACCTTCATTTATAATGTCTTCATCTAACACCCCAGTCATGCCCTTCTAACACCCCAGTCTGGCATTTGTGACATCCTAGTCATACACATTCAACTTTATAATACATAGAGACATCATATCTTTGTAATAATTGTTCTATTGTATCTATCACACCTTCATTGATAATGTCTTCCTCTAACACCCGAGTCATGCCCTTGTAACACCCTAGACAGGCATTTGTGACATCCTAGTCATACACAATCAACTAAACAAGACATACAGACATCATATCTTTGTAATAATTGTTCTATTGTATCTATCACACCTTCATTTATAATGTCTTCATCTAATACCCAAGTCTTGCCCTTGTAACACCCTAGTCTGGCAGTTGTGACATCCTAGTCATACACAATCAACTATATAATACATACAGACATCATATCTTTGTAATAATTGTTCTATTGTATCTATCACACCTTGATTTATAATGTCTTCATCTAAAACCCCAGTCATGCCCTTGTAACACCCTAGTCTGGCATTTGTGACATCCTAGTCATACACAATCAACTTTAAAATACATACAGACATCATATCTTTGTAATAATTGTCATATTGTATCTATCACACCTTCATTGATAATGTTTTCATCTAACACCCCAGTCATGCCCTTGTAACATCCTAGTTTGGCATTTGTGACATCCTAGTCGTACACAATCAACTTTATAATACATTTGTACATACAGACATCATATCTTTGTAATAATTGTTCTATTCTATCTATTACACCTACATATATAAGGTCTTCATCTAATACCCCAGTCATGCCCTCATAGCACCCTAGTCAGGCATTTGTGACATCCTAGTCATACACAATCAACTTTATAATACATACAGACATCATATCTTTGTAATAATTGTTCTATTGTATCTATCACACCTTCATTTATAATGTCTTCATCTAACACCCCAGTCTTGCCCTTGTAATACCCTAGTCAGGCATTTGTGACATCCTAGTCATACACAATCAACTATATAATACATACAGAAACATCATATCTTTGTAATAATGTTCTATTGTATCTATCACAGCTTCATTTATAATGTCTTCATCTAACACCCCAGTCATGCCCTTCTAACACCCCAGTCCGGCATTTGTGACATCCTAGTCATACACATTCAACTTTATAATACATACAGACATCATAGCTTTGCAATAATTGTTCTATTGTATCTATCACACCTACATATATAAGGTCTACATCTAACACCCCAGTCATGCCCTCATAACATCCTAGTCAGGCATTTGTGACATTCTAGTCAAACACCATCAACTATATAATACATACAGAAACATCATATCTTTGTAATAATGTTCTATTGTATCTATCACAGCTTCATTTATAATGTCTTCATCTAATATCCCAGTCATGCCCTTCTAACACCCCAGTCTGGCATATGTGACATCCCAGTCATACACATTCAACTTAAAATACATACAGACATCATATCTTTGTAATAAGTGTTCTATTGTATCGATCACACCTTCATTGATAATGTCTTCCTCTAACACCCGAGTCATGCCCTTGTACCACCCTAGTCAGGCATTTGTGACATCCTAGTCATACACAATCAACTAAACAATACATACAGACATCATATCTTTGTAATAATTGTTCTATTGTATCTATCACACCTTCATTTATAATGTCTTCATCTAACACCCCAGTCTTGCTCTTGTAACAC
>NW_027269132.1:0-24493 GCF_963676685.1 Mytilus edulis
AAAAAATCATTCGTTTGGAATACATTGTAAAAATAGAAATAAATTGAATTTTTGAACGATCGTAAACAGCTTTTCACAATTTTTTTCCGCTAAATTCAATATCTGTGAGCAAATGTAACTGGTAAACTATACATTTGTTTTATTGGGGCCTTCTATAGCTGACTATGCGGTATGGGGCTTTGCTCATTGTTGAAGGCCGTACGGTTACCTATAGTGTTAATGTTTGTGTCATTTTGGTCTTTTGTGGATAGTGGTCTCATTGGCAATCATACCACATCTTCCTTTTTATATACCACAACGAAAAGGTTTTTTTTTCTTTTGCAAACAGATTATCATATAGACTTTCTATTAGTATTTCAAAAGCAACATCATGCCCCGATTAATTTGAAGCATCAGAAGCAATTTTTCTTCAAGTAGTTAACAAGCATGCTGAATGTTGAAGCGGCTTGTCCTTGAAGTTATTTATAGCGAGTAAACTTACCACTGGATGGTCTGCCTGATAATTTTCATTTAAACAATATCAGCACGCTCAAATGTCGCAATATGCCATAATTGCTTAGCTTGTATGACTTTTGCGATCAGAATATGCAATTTTTATTAGTCATGGTAATCATGGTCATGTCATGAAGCGAGTTTTAACGAAAGTTGATTCATTGTTACACGAATGTTTTTCTTCTTCACCAAATCAAAAGTATGAAAATCATTAAGTATATCTAAAATAGGGTTCGAAATCGAAATGCGAGATATACCTGAAAGATATGAAAAAAAGAAATAAACAATGTCATGTGGAATTTTATAATGGAGGGAAAAGTAAATTTAATTAAAAGGGACGTGTGTTGCTTACCAGTAGAGGCAGGGGGGATTGGTATAATCAATATAGACTCGTTCATTAAATCCAAACAAATCAAAAATATGTAAAAGATTTTAAGATCAAAAACCGATAACTGAAACACAATAGCCAAATGGTGCCTGCAGAAGTTTGATATCAAATATAGTTGTGATTGTTTTCGGATTTACGAGGACTACAAATGGAAAATTTTCCAAAATACTATCATGATTTAATTAAAACGTGGTCAAAATTTTCAAGTATATAAAGTCCAATAAATATAAACGATATCATAAACCAACAACTTTTAGAAACATAAAAATTCAATACAACAAAAAACCTATTTTTTTCGCAAACTTCGGAAAAATCAAAAACGACAACTGTATATACAATATTCTTAAAGATAAAAGAAACTGGATTTCGGAATGGACAAGGCTGAAATTAGCTATTCAAAAATTGTTCAAGGACAGACTAAAAAAACGTCCAAGTTGATCACGACCCCTTTGCAAACCCGCCCTTTGCTATATTTTTTTGATTACATTAATTTTACGATAAACAGAATAAAGTAGTAATCCCAAGTGAATATCTTTGAAATAAATCCAATATTCGTTAAATTTAGATATAGTTCCAAACTGTCAAATACAATGGAATATTCAGTATATTGTTTCTTTGGAAAAAAAAGTTTGTTTCCAGGTTTTGGTGAAAAATTTGTTTTGAACCTTGAAAAAAAATAAATTGTTCGTTTCACCCTCAGCTGCCACTATATGTAATGCTAAAATTGAAAGAAAAAATTGTTTTCGGTTTGTCGCTAAAAAAACTGATTGTTCTTCGCACAGAAAAAAAAACATATCACCCCCCCCCCCCCCCCCCCCCCCGAAAATCAAATGGTTGCTGCCTTATATGCAAATTATGAACTGGACAGTATACAATATAAAAAGTACAAACAATTCAATGTCAATCATAAGTAAAGGTAAACTATTGTGTAGATTGTAGTGTGTCTTTTGAGGACTTTTGATGTATTTTATTTACTGTAGAATGTTATTTACTGTAGAATGTTATAAATATTCTTTTTCATTTTTAGCCATGGCGTTGTCAGTTTGTTTTACATTTATGAGTTTGACTGTCCCTTTGGAATCTTTCGTCCCTCTTTTATAAGCAAACTCTGTCTGTGTAATTAATATGAATTTTTAACTTATGTATGCAAAAATAATAAAATAGATTTTTTTTTATAATAGAGTCCACCGTTTATCCCTTTACGATGGATCATTGTTAACACTGGGCTCCTTGTGTATACTTTCCTAAGTTATATATGGTAAATCATATTCAGGTGATTTTCAATAAATGTATTTCAAGTCTTAAAAAATAAAAAATAAAAAGATATGTAATATACTTTGACAGACGGTACAGAAAGAATGAAAAAAATGTTACATACATTTGAAAATCGTCCAATTAACTCAATTTAAATGTTTATATTATATTAAAGTTTGATGTCAAATAAAAGCTTATACATCACTCTTTCATCTGATACCAATTGTTTTATGATATCCTCATTCAGGAATTCATCAAAAGCGTTCCAAATGAAAATGAAAAAAATCCGAAAATCACACTTTAAGGCAATTTTACAAAAAACTGCACAGTGTGAAAACTCTATGACAGGGAGACTGCCTCTTTCTTCACGCAAAATGTCAGCCGTGAGGTATTTCGGTTCATTTAACTCTTTAAATAAGCTATTTTGTCCGATTTGTCACTCCCCTAAATAGAGCAGATACAGTTTAAGGCAACACGATAGGTGTTCACGCATCGTTGTCAATATAATGGAATTCTTTGCGGTTGGCATACCAGGTTTAGCTAGCTATAAACCAGGTTCAATCCACTATTATCTTTTAAAAAACGCTTGTTCCAAGTCTGGAATATTCGTTTGATGCGTTTAAGCGTTTGATTTTGCCACTTGATTAGGATTTTCCCTTTTGAACTTTCCTCGGAGTTCAGTAGTTTTGTGATTTCACTTTTCAATTATAATCACGATGGGTCATCAGGATCTGTCACTGATATGATAGACGTCTTGAATAGGAAAACTTGCAATCCCGCATAACAAATTAAAGCAAATTTGTTTCGATTTAAAGGATTACTTTGGGGTTGGTTGAGGTCATTAATGACGTCCTGAAACAATCGGACAGGCTTAATAGAGGACAACATAAGTTTAGTTTTTTTATATACTAGTAAAGACAAATTTAAGTATTTTTCGCAATCACTATTGCAATATGGAATGATCTCTCGGAGTCAATTTGCACGTTATCCTTAAAAGTTGTCATTTTTACCTAAATATTTGGAGGATCCTGCCTGTTTAACATGAAGCTACAATAAATTTGAAGTTGGGCTTTAATTCATATATATATATATATCGGGACGGCTGCAGTGCAGGCGATTTGGTGTCACGATATCACAGTAACATGGGTTCGAATCCCGGCGAGGCAAGAACCAAAAATTTGCGAAAGCAAATTTACAGATCTAACATTGTTGGGTTGATGTTAAGACGAGTTGTATATACATTATGTACACAGCCATGTATCACCTTCATTGATGGCGATCCGATGGATACATCTGTTGTAGGGTTGTCACTGCCTCAGACGTACTTATGAATATAATTATTTTCTGTGACTGTATCTTACATTAATTTGTAGGATCCTTTACTATAGATAATTTAGCTGATCTGTAACAATAACATCTTCATGCCTTATATATCATGTTCTGTAGTACTCCGCTAGATTAAAACTGAGGTGGAAAGGTAACACATGCCCACCGAAGCTCTTTTTTTGAGAGCCCAGGTGGTCGTGTGGTCTAGCGGGACGGCTGCAGTGCAGGCGATTTGGTGTCACGATATCACAGTAGCATGGGTTCGAATCCCGGCGAGGTAAGAACCAAAAATTTGCGAAAGCAAATTTACAGATCTAACATTGTTGGGTTGATGTTTAGACGAGTTGTATATATACTTTCTATATATATATATCACAATTTTCGACCTCCATTTTCATTTACATAGCACTACTGTTCGAAGATATTTCACACTGCGGCATCAGAATCTTTCATGTACTAGGAAGAAGACGACGACATTGTATAATGACAGATTGCAACTGACATTGCATTATTACTTTAAAAAAAGAAATATTTGCATTGCTAAGCAGTGCAAACATAATGTTAGTATCTTTTCATTGAAATTCAGTGATTTATAAAAGCGATATAATCAACTAATGGCCAGAATAATATAACATCCAGTGGAAAGGTGTGACATGACATCTTCTAATGGATAGAACGAGTACACAACCATGATAGTGTACATAAGTAAAAGCTGATAAACTGACATGGTTGAAACAGATATATGGGGACAAGAGCCAGAAACATGCGTTGAAGAAATATTGAACTTTCTCTCGTATTTTTAAACATTCTCATCAGATTATTATTTGCAACAGTTACTTTTGTTAAACATGTTTAAGTGCATGTGTCTTACAGGAACGACTATTCAATCATTTTTTCTCATTCCATCTGTTCAATATTATATGCAATCGTGTTATACATGTTATATTGATTTCGTATACATATGTTGAATAGTTTCACCAGACTCACCAACTTTGACTGGACCATCCACTTTGACACCAGGACAACAAGGCAGAAGGACATGTATTTCTGCAAATGGTTATCCAGCTGGTATAATGACCATGAGAAATAAAAATGAAAATACTCAGTTTACTACTGAGTTTACATCTTCCAGTGTATTAGATCAAAAATCCTTTGATGTTACTGGTACCCTTACCTGGAGCCCCGTAATTGTTAACAATGGAGATACCATTTGCTGTGATGTAACACATACAACTACACTAGGAAGTACTCCACAGACAGTCTGCAGACAAATTACTGTCGCTCGTGAGTATTTTTTTATTTCAATAATAACTGCTTATTTATTGCAGAGAATACATGAATAAATAAAGACTAGTATTGACCGTCAGCACGTTAGACGATGGCATTATTCTAATGTATTTTAACACATTTTCATTTAAAATTGGCTACTAGTATTCATAATTTACTAAAAATAAAAGTCACTGTAAGACATTGTAAAAATTCAATACTTTTTTCTTCAAAATTACAGGCGAACTAGACTAACACTGACAATTATAAACACAGCAGTATCACATAACAAAAAAAATCAATATGCAGTGGAAGTTATAGTTTAAATGGTTATTTTTCTACATTCTCAATCATTGATAAGAATGTATGGTTCTCCAACCAAGTCTGCAAGCATAAATTATCAGACACTCAAATAGTATAACAAGTTAAGATAAACACGTGTTAACACTTTATAGTTACTGTTTAAAAAAACAGACACATTTAAAAAATGTTTTATATTTACGAAAATATGTGAAAGGATAGGTTTCGCAAAATTAAATTTTTGCAGTCTTACATGTCTTAATCTAAATACCATCATTTGACTGAGAATTATCTGAAACTGTATTGATTACTCTCGCATATTTTTTAATTGTTTAACACTCGTAATCACAAATACATGCCACATTTGTAGTACTTACGACAGTGAGAAAAACTATATTTACATACAAGTGAATGGATCTAATCATCAATGAGAACTTTATGATACAATTTCAAACACATTATTGATTGAAACAGAGTAAACTTTTAGTTTTTTTATTATCTTCCCTTTAAGCTTATTATTATTCATGACGTTTGTTACACGAGTTCCTAGCCTATCTTTTAGACTGGAGCAATCACAAAATGGGGTCGATGGTGAGGTATCAAACAGGATATGCAAACTCATCATCGAAAACAGGTTGGGATGAAGGTTGGTGTCTGTAATAACATTAAAATCCGCTGCATTTGTTTCGTTCTATTAGTTATAAGTGATGAAACTGTTGTTCAGAGGTTTATCGTCTGTTGCTGTGGTTCACCAGTGTTTCTCGTTTTTTAAATATAGATTTTACTGTTAGTTTCCTCTTTGAGAGGTTTTACACAGTGTGAGTCAACGCTCCAGTGTTGAAGGCCATTTTTTTTACCTATAATAGTTTTCTTTTACATCTTCTCATATCTATTGACAATGCCACAGCAAGTAACTAAAAAACAAACAAAAAAGTATATAGATAACACCATACAGAAAAAGTAATGAACAACACAAACCGTCCCAAAAACCTGGAGTAACATCATAAGCTAAAGAAGGGTAAAATAAAATCTATTGGGAACTTATCTGCATGTTCACAGCTATTAGCTGGTTGCTGTTCCATTATCATGTGGAAGAAAAACACTTACATTAGTTGTAATGCTTATTATTTGTAGAACCTATTTCAATTAACGCTCCCGTAACCCAGTATAGTTCAAATATACAGTCATCGGTTACTCTGCAGTGTGATGTTACTCAAGGTACTGCATCTCAAATAATATGGATTAAAGAAAACGTTCAACTAAATATAACCAGTAATTCCCGATTTTCTGGCGGCACAGTCGTCAATGAATCTCTGACTATAGCCAATGTGCAACAGTCTGATGGTGGAAACTACGTTTGCCGGGGCATTGATGCTGCAACTGGTGAATGCAAATACCATTATTGTTAATCCTGTTGGTAAGTACCTGTATTGTACGAAGTTTTTAACGCGGCTCGGTCCTTAAACAGTGCGCATATTTTAAAGCATGTTTCTTACGACTAGCGCCTTTGAAACGGTCGTTTTTTTAGGGTCTTCTAAAAATAGTTTTATAGCCACTTATGAACGCTGCCGTGACTTAGAGAACCCTTTCCTGATATCAACAAGAGATGCAAAACGTTCTGCAAAACAGGAAATATGTACGGTCAGAAATACGGAGTGCTTTGTTAATTTTTCATATAAAAGTTAAAAGGGCAAAAAAAAACATGATATAAACATAACATTGAAAATAAAAATAAAGAAAAATTGACCAGAACGATGTCGACGGTATCTGGTGCGTTCGCTCCAAACACACATTAGCACTCTACATCATTAAATACTGGTTGAATCAAAAGATGTCTTTTAGATGTTTATATGAAAACATTGTGTCAATGACGCAATCTTTAACCGTTAACAAAATGTTTCACCGTAAACAAATAATATCGATGTAGACAATACAAATTTAAAAAACAAATAAAACCTATATAATAGTATGCTATAAAGGCATCTAGAGCTCATCTGCACGATATCCGTTTGGCGTATAAAAAATTGTTTTACTCACGGTCATAAATCACTTTTTTACTTGAAATATCTTCGTTTCCAAGTATTGGTAGAATTTTAATTCGGAGCATGTGCAAATGTTCCCACTGCAAAATTTTGATAACAGTCAGGGATGGGGTAATTGAAAATGTAAGGTAATTAAGTTTAATGCATTACAATTTTACATGTTATTGAAAGTAATGTGTATTTGAGCATTTTGTTTAACTACACGTGTTGGTAATTTTATTAATTACAATTAAAAAAGCATGTAATGCTAAATTACTTTTGAATTACATTTCAATTAAATGTACTTTTAACGTTTTAATGATAAGATATTGTGTTGATATAATAGAATTTAATTCAATAATAATTAAATTCGGTTATTGTAATTATATAACTTGGTATGATTTTAATTGCCAGTGTGTTTGCTTCATTTCTTACTGGTCACTTCAATATGCTAATTAGTTTAGCCCGCAAAATGTTAGTCCGTGCAATTTACCTCGTGTAGTTTGGTCATTTGGATTCAAACCTTACACGGAGCTTAACCAAAGCTACAAGATTTAAAAGAAAATTCTACACAGAAGAAAAGATGAGTATTTTTAATTCTAGTTTAAGCTTTTGAATTAACAACGTTATAAAGAATAGTCGATAGATAATATAAACGGTTGAAGTTTAATGTCATTTTTTTGTTTTTGTTTGATAATTTAACTTTGTTAAATAAAAGTTTTGGTTTTAAAAATAGTCGTAATTTTCTTTGGTGTAATATAAATGTAATTTAATTTTGTTATAGCGTAAAATGTCGACAGTCTGTTTTTAGATATTATTTTATAATTTTATTTGTAAATCGGTGAATAGTTAATTATAATGCGAATTGTAAAACATAATTGTTTAACTGTTTTACTATGCTAATGAACATTTCCCATGCAATTGAATTTTAATACAAATCTGGCAGTACTAAGAAACTGGTGAGTACGGCATATATAAGTTTCGACATAAATGTAGATACATTTCTGTTTGCCCAATATATGTATGAAATATGCGACACTGGACATAAAGCTACCAACAATAAATCATTATTTTCGTAAATTATTGCTAGTTATCAAGGATGTTAATAGTTGGCTAGATTAATTAGATAAATTTTCGTTTGAATTGTTTCATAGTTTCATTCATGTTAATAGCCATTTATAGGGTTAGAAATTTCTCATTTATAAAAGCCACGTCATTTTATATTTGAGGGATTATACCTCAATTAAATTTTGTATGACTATCGTCATCATAATTTTGTTATTATCATTGTGAATATAACTGAAATATCTGCCACTGGACATTGAAAGAAATAATCATGTTTTTGCGTTCTTGTCTTGTTTTTGTTTTTATATACGTGGTTTTATACATTGCATCTTATTAATACTAACCAGTCATTGAACATTTTGAAATATTTGTTTTTCATATTGATTCAATTTTTTAAATTGACAAACAGGATTGTCAAATGTTAAAATTGTTTCACTTATGCATTCACTAATAGCGTATATATTTGTTTAAGTATCCCGAGAGGAAAAGGACAGAGGGTACTGCCAAACCGTACTGCACGCAGGCAGGACAATCAGGTACAGCTACCTGTCAACAGAAGGCGTCGCGCAAGAGAGCTGATATCATTGGACAAAATGAAGCCAATCCACAGTAGTTGCCAATACTGCCTCCACAACAGCCAATTTTGCCTCCACAACAGCCAATTTTGCATCCATAGCAGACAATTTTGCCTCCACAGCAGCCAATTTTGCCTCCACAACAGCAATTAATGCCTCCACAATTGCAATTAATGCCTCCACAACAGCCACTAATGCCACAATACTTGCCTCAACAGCCAATTCTACCACCACAACAGATTGGAGCTTCAAGCATCCCTCAACAGCCCACTGAACAACAAGTCCCGGGTCAGGGAGGTGTACAACTAGGGCAGTCAGCAGCTCGAAATACTGTAGAAAATGGTGAGAATTTAGTTATACCTACTAGTAATGATGTTGATGTGTTTGTACCACAAAAAATTATAAATCAAATTTGGAATTTAGATTATGTTGATTTGGCCCAATTACTGTACAAAAATTTTGTTTCAAATATTGATCAACCGAAAAAAAGTGCTAGGTTTTGATGAAGATGGGGACATTTTAATTGAAAGAAACAAGTTTTCGAAAGTCAAAGCATTATCTAGCATTGGGGAGTGGACTGAAGGTTTTATAAATTACATGAAAATATTATTACAAAGATTTCCGGCTTTGGCAAATGAATTGATTAGCTACATGACGATTATTAGGGGGGGGGGGGGGGGGGGGCTAGTGTACCTTTTGAGAATGTTTATAAATATGACATGCAATTTCGACTTAGAAAAGCTAGAGATCATACGCGTGCTTGGGACGTCATTGATGGGCAGCTATGGCTTCAGTTTATAGCAGTAGGCATAAATCGTGTTCAACAGACACCTACTTATACATCTTAAACAGTCAACAACCCTTGCTACGATTATAATTTTAAGGGCGTTTGTACTCGCATGAATTGTGTATACCTCCATTCATGTATAAGATGTAGCCAGTTCCATCCTTTGATGTATATATATCTGTACAAATAACGCAAATAGTAGGAGTAATCCTCGAAGTTCTACAACTTCGCAATTTTCTGCTCCTAGGTATCAAAATTACCCTAGGGCACCTGTTACACAAAATTTTGCACCAAGGTATCAGTCCAATGCCAGAGCTGCAACACAGTCCAATAGGTTTTCGAATCCACGAAGAAATTTTAACCAAAATTCTCGTTTTTCATATACTAATTACAGATTTCCTGGTAACCAGGCAAACGTTCCACGAATGCAATTTTAACATGTTCAAATGTTGAATTATCTTCTTTTTTTACAGCTTTCAATCATCAGTACGATATTTGGTGTTTGGGTTTTACCCCTATTAATACCATGGTTTTAGGGAATATGTTGATAGACTACCCCGATATAATTTCGGCAAATATATTATACAATGGTTTTAAATATGGTTTTCGTACACATTATACAGGCCCAAGGGTTGCTTATGAAAGCAAAAAATTAAAATCTGTTTTACAAGATCCAAATTTAGCTTGGAAAAAAGTCATGAGTGAAGTGGAAAATGGCAGAATTGCGGGCCCCTTTTTTATCGGCCTATTTCAAATCTACGAGTTTCTCCTATTGGCATCGTGCCAAAGAAAACAGGTGGTTTTCGTTTAATAACGCAAATGTCTTCACCAGCTAATGGCGGTGTCAATGACTTTATCGATGAGTGCTATACTTCAGTAAAATATTCAATTTTTGACCATGCAGTAAACATGATTAAAAAGCTAGGTTTTAAGGCGGAAATTGCAAAAATGGATATAAAGGCCGCCTTCAGATTATTGCCTATGTTTCCTGGCGAGTTTGCATGATTTATTGGGTTTTAAAATTGAAGATTGGTATTTTATAGAGAAAACGTTGCCTATGGGGTTATCTGTGTCGTGTAGTCATTTCAATAGATTTTCATCGTTTTTGCACTGGGCTGTAGAAAGAAATTCGGGAATTAGTGATATTGATCACTATCTAGACGATTTTTTATTTGCTGGAGCGGAAAATACCGACAACTGTCGAAAATTAATGAGCACGTTTTGCAATGTATGCGTTGAAGGGTCAAGCACGAGAATAACATATTTAGGTATAACAATTGACACAGAAAAAATGCAAATTCAAATCCCAAAAAACAAAATAGTTGAATTGCTCCAAAAGTTGAACGATACCAGTAATCGTTAAAAGATAACATTAAAACAATTACAATCTTTATGCGGTTCATTGGCCTTTTGTGCCAGAGCTTTACCAGCCGGTCGTGCTTTCAGCAGACGTTTATATATTGCATGTCAGCGAGGGGAAAAACCGCATCACTTAATCAGAATATCAAAGGAGATTTTGAATGACATTTCAATTTGGAAATTATTTTTAGAAAAATATAATGGGATTTCTTATATTTTGGACGACGAGTGGTTGTCGAGTTCTGTTTTAAATCTCTTTACCGATAGTGCTGGGGGAATAGGAGGCGGATGTGGTATATATTTTAATGGGAAATGGTCGTATTTACCTTGGCCTATGTATTGGAAGGAAGACGTTTTCAGAGACATAACTTATTTAGAAATGATCCCTATCGCATTAGCGATTTATTTGTGGGGTAGCTTATGGCAAAGAAAGAAAATTATGTTTCATTCAGATAACCAGTCCGTTGTTAACATTATCAATTCCTGCTCATCAAAATCACCTCGTGTTATGTCACTTGTTAGACACATCGTATTGTGGTCCTTGCTGGGTAGTTTTCACATTAAAACCGTTCATATTCCTGGTTATAAAAATGTTTTTGCCGATTTAATCTCTCGTGGAAAATTTCAGAAATACAAGGAATTGGCTCCATGTGCAGAACCGCACCCAACATTAGTTCCAGCGGACTTTTGGACAATTTTAGACCAGAAGTGCTGAGCCTAATTGAAGCCTCAAATTCTTCAAATACTTGGCTTACGTATCAAAATGGACTAAATTCATTTCAAAACTTTAAACATAAAGTAAATTTGTACGACGTATGGCCATGCCCTGTTTCACATTTAGTTAATTATATAGCTTACATGTTTAAGGAAGAATATTCTTATTCAACTGTGAAAGCGTACCTTTCGGGCTTTTGTTTTTATCATAAGATTAATGGTTTGGTGGACAACACTCAATTTTTTATAGTTCAAAAAATGCTCCGTGGCATGCTTCGTTTAGATAAGCGACATGACTGTCGTAAGCCTATTACCATTGATATATTAACTAGACTTTTAGATGCACTGAACTTAATTTGTTATTCAGTATACGAAACATGTTTATTTAAAGCTTCATTTTCAGTTGCATTTTTTGGATTTCTTCGTGTAGGAGAAATTGCAAAATCTAATTTTAATGAGAATCATATCGTAAAACGATCTAATATAACATTTGGAAATAATTCAGGGTCACTTTATATAGTAGTTCCTTCTTCAAAAACTGATCAGCTGGGTAATTCAGCAACGATCGTTCTGGAAAGGTATAAAATTAGTTCGATTTGTCCTGTTCAGTTAATGTCGGACTATATTGCTATGAGACATAAAGATGATGGACATTTATTTTGTCATGCAAACATGAAAACCCTAACGAGGTACCAATTTTCTAATATTTTAAAGAAAACACTAGCATTTCTAGGTTATAATCCTTCTGAATTTAATACACATTCATTACGTATTTGAGCTGCAAACCAGTCTTTTCTCGATGGTTTAGATGAAAATAGTATTAAATTGAAAGGTCGATGGAAATCGGCTGCTTACAAAGGTTATATAAGAACAAACCTCGTATAGTACTAAAATACTTATTTTCAGGGTACCAGAAAGATATTTGGATAATTGGCTCTTCAATTGTCACAAGAGCTAGTGAGCACGCTCACATTAGGCCTATAGGTGATTCGCTAGGATTAGAGAAAATTGGATGTGACTTAGTTTGGATCGGTATGTCGGGTATGAAATGGCAGAACTTGGTTAGTTTAATACAAAGTATTCTCAATTGGAGAAGTATTCCGTTTTCTGTTATCATTCACTGTGGGGGTAATGACATTGGGGACACATCATGTGGTGATTTACTCTACCATATGAAGTTTACCATAGCCATTCTTTCAAAGATGTTACCGGACACTGCTTAAGTATGGTCAAATATTTTACCTAGATATAAATGGAGGTTCTCTAATAATACTGGAGCTATGGAAACTACTAGACGGAGAATAAATAGGGGAATGCGTTCGTATTTGCTAAAAATAGGAGGATACGTTATAAAACATACAGATTTTGAGGATAAACATGTTGGCCTTTTTAGTGATGATGGGGTTCATCTTTCCTTCATCGGCAATGATATATTCCTAAATCAGATTCAAGGAGCTCTGGAAATGTTTTTCAAATTTCCTCATTGTTTGGTTTTCCCTTACAATGAATAAAATAGCTTAGATGTTGACAATATTGAATTTAAGTTGATTTTAATATTTCAATTAAATTGTCTAATAACTTTTATAATATTGTATTTGATTTGATGTTGATAAATGTGTTGATGTTGAAGTTGATAATGTTGTTGAAGTTGATATTGTTGTTGAAGTTGATAATGTTGTTGAAGTTGATAATGTTGTTGAAGTTGATAATGTTGATGAAGTTGATAATGATATTGATTTTGAAGTTGATGTTATTTGAAAGGTTGATTCTGGCTGTTAAATTTGTCATGCGGTAAATTTTATGGCGGATTACCAGTTGCGCAACTAGTTACTCTACTGGTAATTTTGGCCGAATTTACTTTAAGCTGCTATAGATTACCCAGTGGCTCCTGGTATAACTTTATTACTGCTGGATCGCCCTTCAGTAATTCAATCGTCATCAAGTTTTGATTGACAAGTTGGTTGTGTTTCTTTGTTGCAATCAATGCCATGACAAATTTACAGCCAAATAAATCTTAATTTCTTTAATGCCTTAGATTCATAGTTTAATTGTTAGATTCATTACATCATAAGGTCAAACAATGAGATTACATAATTATACCTACAAGTACACTTGACATTATATCTAGGCCTCCTTTTCAATATAGGTGCGCGTTTGTATATATACAATAATAGAATTTAATTCAATAATAATTAAATTCGGTTATTGTAATTATATAACTTGGTATGATTTTAATTGCCGGTGTGTTTGATTCA
The DNA here is from genome assembly GCF_963676685.1 of Mytilus edulis. NCBI lineage: Eukaryota > Metazoa > Mollusca > Bivalvia > Mytilida > Mytilidae > Mytilus > Mytilus edulis. The sequence goes on from NW_027269132.1 coordinate 13,803, forward strand.
TTTCTTACTGGTCACTTCAATATGCTAATTAGTTTAGCCCGCGAAATGTTAGTCCGTGCAATTTACCTCGTGTCGTTTGGTCATTTGGAATCAAACTTTACACGGAGCTTGACCAAAGCTACAAGATTTACCCGACCTCCCAGTTTCCCATTATGAATTTTTTCTGCTGCTTTTCATTTATCTTTTCAGTTTTGGAAGAGTGATTATAGAACCAGCGTCATGGCATAAATAACAGACTCAAGTTAAGTGCTTTTGTTAGTGTGAATGGACAGGCCGAATTTACTTTAAGCTGCTATGGATTACCCAGTGGCTCCTGGTATAACTTTATTACTGCTGGATCGCCCTTCAGTAATTCAATCGTCATCAAGTTTTGATTGACAAGTTGGTTGTGTTTCTTTGTTGCAATAAATGCCATGACAAATTTACAGCCAAATAAATCTTAATTTCTTTAATGCCTTTGATTCATAGTTTAATTGTTAGATTCATTACATCATAAGGTCAAACAATGAGATTACATAATTATACCTACAAGTACACTTGACATTTTATCTAGGCCTCCTTTTCAATATAGGTGCGCGTATATATATATACAATAATAATAATTTATTTGACATCCAGAAATGTTTGCTGGATAGTCTTTTATCTTAGAGTATCATATATTGATGTTGTTCAGTTTTTAAAAAGATCTTTATCTAAATAAATTGATAACTTGTATATAATTTCCCTCAATGTATGTATACATGTACATTTGTGCAACTCCTTGTTAGACAGTTCATTTAAAATTTTAAGTCACTGCAAACACTCATTTTGTCAAATTAGTATACACAGTAGAATAATAGAAATAAAAATCATCAGCTGTAAAACAACTGGCAATTTATCAAACTAAATGTATAATGAAACAGCTTAGAGATAATGCTACTATTACATGTGTGTTATTTAATTAGCAAAATATTGCTTATATTTAGACATCATACATTGTTTGTACTAAAAATAATTTTCAATCTAGTGACAAGCATACTTTGAATATTTTTAACAAAAAAAGAAACACATTTTTTTTATTTATTTATTCAAATTATGTTTAATCAAATGGCTTCCATTTCTGAATTGTCAAAGCACCCCTAAATGCAGACTAATTGATAAAACATTGAAAATACTAATAATGATCAAATGCAATGCTATAACTATGGTGTAAGCTTACAAGCATATTTTACACATGCTATAATAGTTATCAAGGTACCAGGATTATAAATACATGATAAACATGTAATAAATGTTGTTTAAGAAAGTAATGTGTAGTTTAATTAATAACTTTATTAAAATTATTGTAATCTAATTAATAACATTTCAAAATCAGTGTAATGTGTACATGTAAATAGTGTAATCGATAATTTTTGCAATCTAATGTGTAATTTAATTAATTACATTCATGAATAATGGTTTTCACTCCAAGTCTGATAATTGTTAAGTATTTTTTATTTTCCAAAAAAATTGAACATAACAAATCCGAAGTATTCGAAATATTTTAACACCGCAAAACTTTTATAAATAGTTAAGTACTAATGGATTTTTTATTTTCCAAATTTTTTTTGAACATGACATTATTCAAACAAAAACTAAGTATTTGACAGTAACACATATAATAGTTATCAAAAGTACCAGGATTATAATTTTATACGCCAGACGCGCGTTTCGTCTACATAAGACTCATCAGTGACGCTCAGATCAAAATAGTTCAAAAGCCAAATAAATACAAAGTTGAAGAGCATTGATGATCCAAAATTCCAAAAAGTTGTGCCAAATACGGCTAATGTAGTCTACTCCTGGGGTAAGACAATCCTTAGTTTTTCGTAAAATTCAAAGTTTTGTAAACAGAAAATTTATAAAAATGACCATATTATTGATATTCATGTCAACACCGAAGTGTTGACTACTGGGCTGGTGATACCCTCGGGACAAAACGTCCACCAGCAGTGGCATCGACCCAGTGGTGTAAATAGTTATCAAAAGTACCAGGATTATAATTTGATACGCCAGACGCGCGTATTGTTATTAAAACATTTATTTACTTTATCAAATAATGGGCACGAAAATATCTCGTATCATAATTCTATGACTTCCGGAACTCTAGTCCTAAAGCATGAGACCTCAGTACAAGGATGAAGCTAGCAAACAACAATCAGCAAACAATAAGCAATTGAACAATAAGGTGATGTACATAAAAACCGAAAACAAAAGACAGCAACCACCGTTAAATAATTCAAAAAAAAGGTAAACAGTCCATATATTGTAATTTCAACTCTATCGTGAAATGATATTTATCCCATCCATTTATAAAACAAGTCACATATCGTTTAAGGTTAATATTCAGTACCACAGTAAATATGCATCTGTCAACGGACTTTGCAGGTGTAAGACCACCAATGCACCGACTTCAAGTTAGAAAATATATGATAGAAACCCTTCCCTGTAAAAGAAATAGCACCTTCAATATTATAATTGTTTAATTAAACTAACATACACATTTGCACGGAGAGTCACGGGTATGACTATATAGGTCTTGTGAAGGAGAAACAGGCACATCTTTTGCACAGGTTATCAAGTTGCGCTATGTTCAAAAATCTAAAAGTGGGACTCCTAATTTGGCCAACCCCACTGTTTTTCCATTTTTTTTCCAAATTCTTGACCTAGTGTCAAATATTTTAACATAGCACCACTCGATACTTTGCGTCTGTTTCTCCTCTTCAATGTATAGTCATACTCCGTGACATCCCCCATTATTTTACACTAGAATCTATTTTTTTTTTTTTTTTTTAAACTAAAATAATTTTTAAATTTATTTACAAATATATCTTAAAAAGCTATAAATCATGTCAGTAACGAAGTACTCACTACTAAGCTAGCGATATTCTCGGGATGTAAACACCAACCAGCAGCAGTTTCGATAAAAATAAAAAAACACTTGATAAATTCCAAACATTCGATACGTTTTTTCTGGATTAATCATTCACATTATAGAAACGATATACATGCAGAACGAAAAACAATCATATTACAAAATGCGCTCTAATATCATATATTGCATAATATTGAACATCATATATGCTTCACCTAGCAGCTCTCTAAAACATTATATATTGTATATTGCTATTAGAAATTAAACTAAATAAAATCGCTGAAAAACTTTAAAAGATCAAATAATAATTTGCAGATGAAGATGAAGATAATATCATAAATTATGTCGTGATTGGAATTTTGGCAGTATTGGTTCTATTTGTTTTACTTGTTGTGATCATACCATACAGAAGAGGTATGTTTACTAAATTCTTACTCAAATGTACTTTATGCATTTCCAGTCAATAACATGTTAGCTTTTTTTTACCATATTTAGTAACTTTATTTACTTAAATTCGCAGTTTCCAAAACTAATGCATTCTGGGTAAAATTTCCAAAAGCGTACAGCAAAAAGTTACGATTTGTTCAAACTGTGATAAACAATAGAATTTTAACCAATGACGTAACGTTATCTTCATTAAGTGTACAAACACTGAGATTAGCAATAGGCAGTTAGGTTCTTTAAAGGAAAATTGTACATCATATCAATGGATGTGTTATAATTAAGCTTTAAACAACATTTTATTTCTTAATGTCCTATCTCTAAAATGGCTCAGTAGAAGGCATTGCTCTCTTTCTGGCTGTCAATTGGTACTACTGTGTTACATCATTTTATTTGTTTTAATAAGACACAAGAATGATTCCGCAATGATGATTCCAACAGATTTAGTTACTCAACGAAATATGTCATATCTGGATTTGTTAACGAAGTTTAAAGCAAGACCTATGACACAAAACTTTCAATATTCTAATTCTGAAATTAATATGTTCATTTTGTCTGTTTCTATACTGTAAACAGTTTTAGCTAAATGTTCGTCTTTTCAGCTGTAATACGCTTAAAAGTATCTATAAAAAAGACGAACAAAATATCAAGACTTAGATTTGTGTATTTGACAACGCCATTGCTAAGAAGAAAATAAGACGAACACGCAAACAACAGAACAAAATAAAAACCTTAGCAAACTAAAGAATGAGCAACACGAACCCTACCACAAACAATTCAAAACAAGGAAAGGTAGGGGGCGTTCTATGATTATCCTTAAAGAAAATGTGTTTTATTAATACGGCATATATGCGTTTAGGTCGAGAGAAAAAGAAAGATAATACAAAGTGAGTACAAATATAAAAAAGCTGTTCACTTTGATATTGTTTTAATTGTCTATCGCTTCAAAAAATATTGTCTTCAAAATAAAAACAGCAGTGTTTTTTTTATCTATCGTACTTGTATGTGTAAAGAAAACCTGATCTTACAATAAAATAAAAGTGATTTCGATATTTGGTCTTAGTTTCTGTTACTCATCATGACTTTCTAACGGAAAATACTACAACTGACAGCGAATACTTGAAACAAATATATTATGTAAATAAAAACAAAAACTATTTGAAATCATGTAGGTCTAACGTGTTATAAGTGATGAAAACGTATAACAAAAAATACCCAAAAAAAAGGGAAATTTAAAAAGTCCAGAAAAACTGGCAACATCACATCTTATCAATCAGATTGACTGATACTTTTTTTTGACAACTATAACCATTTAGCTACTTATATATATATACAGATTTAATTCTATTAACTTCCATTTTAGAAGTAAACACGTATCCGAACAGACAGCTATGTCCAACAGGCAGGATAATGCAGGTAAAAGAAATAAATTTCAAATATCAGCTACACTTCATTTATTTGCAATCTGTCATCAAAGTGAGACGCGACATACAAAAGGACATTATCTCATACTTATAATGCACGGACACTGACAACGCCATTATAAAAAAACTAAAGCCACGAAGAGCCGAATAATAACAAAACAAAACACTACAGAGAACACGAACCTTACCAAAACAAAAGTGCAACCAGGTACTCCAGATGGATAGTTGTTAGCATACTCTGTAAATGGTTAAAAGAGATAGCTGAGTTGTTTTTATGTTCCGATAATCATTTTTCATGTAGATTTTTTTTTTTCATTTTTCTTCTTTCGATTATTGACATAATTTTTCACTCTTTTCCGAATTTTCTTGTTTCCTTTTAAGTAAAACAGTTGATATATACTGATATCATTTACAAATAAAGTATCAAGAGTACAATGATAATAATCTTTGAATATCCCGTTACAAACTAATAGATATAACCTTATGACTCTCCTGAAGTAATATAATAGTGTTGCTGATTTAGCCATGGTTTGTTACAATTGAGTTTATTATTTATTTTTATTTGGAGTTTACATATATCTAAAGACCTTATTTCATTTGTATTTTTCTCATATTAAAATTGTTATCATTATTTTTAAATAATCAGTTTATGTTGCTAAACTTGTTTTTAGTAAACAGCGATACGACGCTCATGAACACCGTTTGACTGCAGCGTTCTGATTCTAATTCAAATGCGGAGCTATTGACCAAAGTGTCCGTAATCTTAAATTGGTTTTCAAAACAGACGTTAGTTCAAAAAAAACGGTACCTCTAGTTTTCTATTTGCATATTCGTTATTAAAACCTTTTTTTTTTGTAAGACCGCACTCTTTACAACCTAAGAATGATTAAAAATGCTGAAATATGTTAATGATAGCAGACATACTATTATTGCAAGATAAATCATGAGTAAACCTGACATGAAACGCATTGAAGATGTACAAGGCTCAAAATTTGATTTGTCTGACACTTTTACGACCACATGAAACTTATTAGTTCGATTGAATCAAAACATTAGCAAAATAGTATACAAAATAGAAGGGCATTTATAACCGAAACGTTAATTACTGCTAAATATGTATTTAAAATAAAATACCAGTAGATAAACTATAATCTGAAGAACTTGATCTTCCATCACTGTATACCTAAACTGCATTAGTGTCCTTACAAAAATCGATATATTGCTGGGTTTTCCAAGTGCTCCACGAAACCTCTTTCTAAACTATTTAAATCTATTCTATCAGCAATCAAAGCCGGGCTTCCAAATTATTGTGAAAGTGCATGTTCTAGAGGTGGCGTGAATCATTAATGAATCCTAAAAAAATCCATAAATCTTTTAAAGAAGATACAAACTATGACTTTTCATCTTGCAAAAGTATCAAAACATCTGACTTTTCTATACTTTACAAAAATATTCCCCATTTTAATCTAAAAAAAAAAAATTGAAAGAGTTGGCATAGTTTTGTTTAATTAAAAAAAATGGCCAACGTAGAAATAATTATCTTGTATTTGGGAAGGATACATCCTACTTTGTAAAGGATCACACCAATTTAAACTAAAAAAGCTCTGAAATTGACATTATCAAAATGCTTGATTTCTTGATTGACGACATATTTGTCACGTTTGATAGCCGTGTTTTTCAACAGAGTGTCAACATTTCAATGGGAACTAATTGTGCCCCTCTACTTGCAGACTTGTTTCATTATTATTTTCAAGCTGGTTTCATGCAGGAACGTATTAGAAAAAAAGATAAGAAGTTAACAATATCCCGAAACTTTACTTTCCGCTATATAGATAATGTTCTCTCACTGAGTTACTGATTACTGAGTATATATCTCCCAATTGATTCGATATTCATGTCATTGTATTTCCTATTAGGATTTCCATGATAGAGGATTGCTGCTCACAAGGAAGCTGCATCCCTTCGCAAATTTTACGGACGCCATCAGGAGTTCGTTGACCGTCATTGAATAACCGTTTCACATATGATATCGTGTATGTTCCTTACATCGTTACTACAATCCCCTTCCTTGTGACCTACCGATCAGTTTATTTTCTATTTATGAGTTTGACTGTTTCTTTGGTATCTTTCACCCCTTATATGAGATAGCAAAAAAACTCATCATAGATACCAGGGATGATATGTTGTAATTGCACCGGACGCGTACTCCGTCTACAAACGACTCATCAGGTTAATCCAAAAAAGTAAAAACGGTAAAAAATAAGAACGAGGTTGACGAGCATTGAGGAACAAAAATTTCAAAACGTTTTGCCAAGCAAAGGTTATCTATTCCTGACGTAGGAAAACATTCATTTGGTACTTCAAAAATTCAACATTTCGTTAACAGTTAATTTATAAGTATGACCATATTAATACTAACTGATAGTGATTAATTAAGTACTGGAACAATTTTAAATGTTATTATTTGTTTCAGATTATAGTACAAATCGAGATCGCGACAGGTACGTTTGTTTAACAAATGCAAGTATGTCAGATAAGAATAGGTGTATCTAAAATAGAGCATACACAAACAAAATACGTTCGATATAAAATAAAAGCAGACACGTCGTGATTAATAAATATTAAAGAGACCAAAGAAAAAATAATAATGCTAAACTTAAAATATAATTTCAAGAATAATAAACCTTATCAAAATCGCGTAATCAGATATTGGTGATCAGACACTTGATGGTCTTTGCAAAGCATCATGTTATCTCCCTCTAATAAGTACATATATATATATATATATATATATATATATATATATTTTGATAAATAAAAAGTCCTTGGTACAGAAAGTATAATTTAAAAGTAAAAAACACAAAAAATCACATCATAAATCGAACATTGTTTCTGTTAGCGCTTTCACCGCATCTCCAGCGGTTCATCAGACAGAATTGTTATCGTTAATAGTAACGACTTGTGACGTTACGTTATAGTAACGTCATGCGGTAATTGTATATATCTTACAATGAATTCTTTGGAAACACTAATTATGAAGATGGATCCCTGGTACGGAACAAAAAGGGTACTAATCCTCAACCAAATAGGGACAAACATTTAGAAGAATATATTAATTGTTTAAAACAAACCGCCAACACAAATATTGTCGATTCACACGTAAAATCAAATCTGCCGAAGTCTCAACAAAAGACTATAAAGAAACTTCAAAATGATGAATCAATTATAATAAAAGAGGCGGATAAAGGCGGGGGTATAGTGATTATGGACAAAGATCACTACAAAGACATGGTTCTTAATCAACTTGAAGACGGGGTATTCTACCAAAAACTAAATGGAAATAGAGACAAAAGCACAATGTCGAAAATAAGAAAACTAATAAAGGAATATTCTGACAATCTTACCGATAAGGAAAAAGATTATCTTAAAAATTTTGAGGTTAAAACTAGCAATTTTTACGGCCTTCCGAAAATCCACAAATCCAAGGAAATTCAAGACCATGTAGAAAACTGTGATTCTATGAATATTAAAATCAACAGGCCTACTGATCTTAAAATAAGACCGATTATTGCAGGACCTTCATGTAGTACCCAAAGGCTAAGCAACCTCCTTGATATCCTACTTAAACCACTTTGTATAAAAGTGCCGAGTTTTGTCAGAGATGACATGGATTTTCTAAACTATATTCCAGACCGGGTACCTCTTGATACAATACTAGTGAGTTTTGACGTAATAAGCCTTTACACGAACATCCCGCACGAATTAGGATTAAAAGCTGTACAATACTGGTTGGAAAAGTATCTAGATGAAATTCCGGAACATTTTTCTAATGACTTCATCATCAAAGGATTAAAACTTATCCTTGAGAACAACTATTTCCAGTTTAACGACACTTATTACCTTCAAATCAAGGGAACCGCGATGGGTACAAAGGTGGCACCAACATATGCCACTCTGGTTATGGGTTACATAGAAAAACAACTATACGAAAAGATACCTTCCGAATTCGATGAAAAATTCAGACTTTACATTGAAGAAAATTGGAAGCGATATCTTGATGATTGTTTTATTTTCTGGACAAAAAGTGAAGTTGAACTAGATAAATTTCATTCAATGCTGAATGCCTTAAATGAATCAATACAATTCACTTACGATTCCAGCTCTTCAAAACTCCCATTCCTAGACATCAATATTATCAAGGAAGAAGAACAAATAATAACGGACTTATACTGTAAACCCACTGATACCCATCAGTATTTGGATTTTAGGTCATGTCACCCGTCACATACCAAACGAAATATTCCTTTTAATTTAGCCCGACGTATATGCACAATAGTAATAAATTTGGAGTTACGTGATAAGAGACTACAGGAATTGAAAAATTATCTAAAAAGACAAAACTACCCAGTCAGATTAATTGAAAATGGAATTAAAAATGCATTGAAAATTCCAATCGCTGAACTAAGAAAAACAGTATCAAGGGAAGACAAAAAAGATAAACAACAATCAATTCCTTTTGTTATAACTCATAATCCACGTAATCACCAGATCTTAAATTCTGCTAAAGGGTTTTTACCTTTTCTTCACAAATCAGAGAAAATGAAAGATCTTGTCGACAAATCACAGCTTATTTGGAGCCGTCGACAAGCACCAAATCTGAAGAAACTTCTCACACGAGCACAATTCAGTACACAGAAGGTAGCAGAAATACAAAAATGCGGGGATCCCAGATGTGGAACGTGCGAAATGCTAGAAGTGGGACAAAGTAAAACTCTGAAATCCGGCACAGTAATCAAACCGAATAAAAGCATGAACTGCAAATCGGAAAATGTCATTTATTGTGCAACCTGTCCCCACTTGTAATAAAAACTACATAGGTCAAACAAATAGACTAATTGATAGAGTGAGAGTTCATAAACAGCAGATAAAAGACCCGTCAATTCGAAATTCTCCCTGTTCTGAACACTTTGACCGATGTGGAAAGGGAAAATTTAAAATATATCCCTTTTTTAAGATGTGGACCGAAGATAAAATTCCGCGTGAAGCCAAGGAACAATATTTTATTGAACTTTATAAGCCCACACTAAATAGGAAGTGAAATTCGGTCCGTTAATAAAATTCCGTAAGATATATACAATTACCGCATGACGTTACTATAACGTAACGTCACAAGTCGTTACTATTAACGATAACAATTCTGTCTGATGAACCGCTGGAGATGCGGTGAAAGCGCTAACAGAAACAATGTTCGATTTATGATGTGATTTTTTGTGTTTTTTACTTTTAAATTATATATATATATATATATATATAACAAGTCTAAAAGAATACAACATAAAAAAAACACAATAAAACGAACAATATGTTAGATATTTCGGATAACAGATATCCTTCTTCGGTAATTGCACGATGAAAAATGAATCATGTCAATTCAAATTAAGACTCTATCAAAATCTTGATTTATACAATTTAAGCGAACGCTGGAACAATTTTAAAATTTTCAAACACACCGCAAAGACTACAAAAATATGCCAAAAATAAAAAAAAGTTATTTACGATGTGAACTGGCACAACTCTAAATTCCCAAAGGTGTTGGCAGTTGAGATGTTAAACAACTGCGTGGAAATACAGTCGCAATAAACAGTCCTGACCGATCTAAACTGGTATGATATTTAAAATATGACAACGGTAGGGCAGTTGCATCAGAGACTGCGTATTTAAACATCTAAAAAATATAGTAATTTGATGATAGAAAATTGAGTAATAAATGTTTACTAAGGTTAAGTAATAGAACGTGGCTGCGTACTTACACATCCTTGCCAACTGTAATCAAAACTAATATAATTCGAAAATTCTGAAAAGTGTAAGGGTCCAGTACGGAAGCCGTAGTAACTGGCCACAAGTGATGAGAGAAAATTAGTGATGGAGGGAAA
>NW_027269133.1:0-21924 GCF_963676685.1 Mytilus edulis
GGGAGATTTTTTTTTTTTTATTAACGGAACAGAATGGTTAAAAAGGTTTTTTACAATATAAATCAATTGCTTTAAAAAAGCAATTGTAGGGGGTCTTTCCCCCTTTAAAATTAATTGAATTGGGGGGGGGGGGGGGGGGAGTGTTTTGTTTGTTTGTTTGTTTGTTTGTTTGTTTGTTTGTTTGTTTCTGTATGGGGTCCTATATTATTGTTACCGGAGAAGTTTCATGTTTAGTTTGGAAAGTTTTTCTTTTATTTTAGGTACAGCGCGCGCGCCACATCAACGTGACACGGGTTTATAATAACGAAAAGATAGTCTTTTTATTCCTTTTTAGGTGGGGACTTTGAACAGACAACATGTATAGAGACGGAATGCACACAATGTAATTTCTTTTGTCATTGTAGGAAATTGACATTTTGATGACAGTTCACAAGCAGTGCATGTTTTGGATTTAATTAATCCGTTGTAACTTTAAAACACATTTATTGATTATTTTCTGATAATGTACATTTTTCAGCACCTGTTTGTAACACAGATTAGTATTTCAATCTCGGAGCGGACATTTTATTGTAGGTTTTTACTGAGATTTACGGACCTAGCAAGCGATTTTTACGGCATTGCCAAAATTTTTCTCTAGGAAAAGCTGGGAAAGATATCTGCACCAAGTTTTTTTATAAACTTTTAGTACATGTATGCCCTGCTGACTGCAAATTTTGAGGTCGATTGTACTTGTAGTTTCAGAGAACATGTGGATTTTTTTTTCAGAAGTGACGTAAGAACAATATTAAATTTCAATTTTTCTTGAATAAATAAGAGTTTGCTCCTTCAATAAACTCATGAATAAACAGTCATACAGATTGATTGATTGATTGATTGATTAATTGATTAGTTGATCGATTAGTTGATGAGTGGGTTGGTTGGTTGGTTAAACACGTTGGATAGGGTCAATTGAAACACGGAATAAGACACAAAGAAGATCTTGGACCCTATATTAAACACATGAGACGGAAACATGATTGGTTGATCATGATCATGATTGATTGATTGATTGATTGATTGATTGATTGATTGATTGATTAGTTGGTTGGTTGGTTGGTTGGTTGGTTGATTAAACACGATGGATAGGGTCAATTGAAACACGGAATAAGACAAAGAAGATCTTGGACCCTATATTAAACACATGAGACGGAAACATGATTGGTTGATCATGATCATGATTGATTGATTGATTGATTGATTGATTGATTAGTTGGTTGGTTGGTTGGTTGGTTGGTTGGTTGGTTGGTTGGTTAAACACGATGGATAGGGTCAATTGAAACACGGAAAAAGACACAAAGAAGATCTTGGACCCTATATTAAACACATGAGACGGAAAGATGATTGATTGATCATGATCATGATCATGATTGATTGATTGATTGATTGATTGATTGATTGATTGATTGATTGATTGATAAGTTGGTTGGTTGGTTGGTTGGTTGGTTGGTTAGGGTCCAATTGAAACAGCGAAAAAGAAACAAAGAATATCTTGAACCCTATAATAAACACATGAGACGGAAACATGATTGATTGATTGATCATGATCATGATCATTATTGGTTGATTGATCATGATCATGATTGATTGATTGATTGATTGGTTGGTTGGTTGGTTGGTTGGTTGGTTGGTTGGTTGGTTGGCAAACACACATAAAATTCTTCAAGTCGTGCCCCAAATCACATATGTACATGACCTTGACCTTTGACCTTGTGACCTTTGTCAAGGTCATTGCTTCACAATGTCATTGCAAAAGACCCTATGGGTCAAGGACCTTTTGTTTAAGAGTTTTGCCTAATAATGGCTTTTTATAAACCATCAATGGGGGTTATGTCCCTTACATAATGGTAAAACCAATACAATCATAAAGTAACAAAGTTGCCCCTTGAAGTACTTAACATTTTTCACTGCTTAAATTTTCTGTATCTATAGCCATTCAAGAATTATAGGGAAATCAAAGGACATGTGAAAATCTAAAATATGACCTTGACCTTTGACCTTGACCTAATTTTCTAAGTTAGGACCCAGGGGACTCAAAATAAAAACATTCCAGGGTTATACGGTTAACGGTTTATGAGTTAAAAAAACATACCGACAAATTTATTCCGTAAAGGTACATAACTCCTATAAAATTTCATCGAATCGCTTCGATCCAAATTAGCCAAAATTCCTGAGGATGTAACGAACAATTTGTAAAAAGAATTTTGTCGCTTTCTTATTTTGTTACGAAGGAGATGCACACACATGACAAACAGTGAATAGGGAGATAACTCTTACAAAGAAAATGGTTCGGCTTAGCAGGGTGAAATTTAAAAGCGCATAAACTATACGATACAATATGAAAAAAATCTAAGCGACATATTGCGAAACAAACATTTATCGCAAGATCAAAATTTGGCGGAAAAAAAAAAATAATAATAATAATAATAATAATCAGAACAAATACAATAGGCTTTCCACAGAAAAGTGGAAAGACCTAATAATATGGAAAAAACTGGAGTTGTCGTTCGTTTTACGTTGATAGGATAGATAGTACACAACCTACATTCAGTTGTAAGTGGAGGGTTAAAAAAAAGGGGGGGGGGGGCAAAAGGGGGTCTAGGGGAGATTTTTTTTTTTTATTAACGGAACAGAATGGTTTAAAAAGGTTTTTTACAATATAAATCAATTGCTTTAAAAAAGCAATTGTAGGGGGTCTTTCCCCCTTTAAAATTAATTGAATTGGGGGGGGGGGGGGGGAGTGTTTGTTTGTTTGTTTGTTTGTTTGTTTGTTTGTTTGTTTGTTTCTGTATGGGGTCTATATTATTGTTACCGGAGAAGTTTCATGTTTAGTTTGGAAAGTTTTTCTTTTATTTTAGGTACAGCGCGCGCGCCACATCACGTGACACGGGTTTATAATAACGAAAAGATAGTCTTTTTATTCCTTTTTAGGTGGGGACTTTGAACAGACAACATGTATAGAGACGGAATGCACACAATGTAATTTCTTTTGTCATTGTAGGAAATTGACATTTTGATGACAGTTCACAAGCAGTGCATGTTTTGGATTTAATTAATCCGTTGTAACTTTAAAACACATTTATTGATTATTTTCTGATAATGTACATTTTTCAGCACCTGTTTGTAACACAGATTAGTATTTCAATCTCGGAGCGGACATTTTATTGTAGGTTTTTACTGAGATTTACGGACCCTAGCAAGCGATTTTTACGGCATTGCCAAAATTTTTCTCTAGGAAAAGCTGGGAAAGATATCTGCACCAAGTTTTTTTTATAAACTTTTAGTACATGTATGCCCTGCTGACTGCAAATTTTGAGGTCGATTGTACTTGTAGTTTCAGAGAACATGTGGATTTTTTTTTCAGAAGTGACGTAAGAACAATATTAAATTTCAATTTTTCTTGAATAAATAAGAGTTTGCTCCTTCAATAAACTCATGAATAAACAGTCATACAGATTGATTGATTGATTGATTGATTAATTGATTAGTTGATCGATTAGTTGATGAGTGGGTTGGTTGGTTGGTTAAACACGTTGGATAGGGTCAATTGAAACACGGAATAAGACACAAAGAAGATCTTGGACCCTATATTAAACACATGAGACGGAAACATGATTGGTTGATCATGATCATGATTGATTGATTGATTGATTGATTGATTGATTGATTGATTGATTAGTTGGTTGGTTGGTTGGTTGGTTGGTTGATTAAACACGATGGATAGGGTCAATTGAAACACGGAATAAGACAAAGAAGATCTTGGACCCTATATTAAAACACATGAGACGGAAACATGATTGGTTGATCATGATCATGATTGATTGATTGATTGATTGATTGATTGATTAGTTGGTTGGTTGGTTGGTTGGTTGGTTGGTTGGTTGGTTGGTTAAACACGATGGATAGGGTCAATTGAAACACGGAAAAAGACACAAAGAAGATCTTGGACCCTATATTAAACACATGAGACGGAAAGATGATTGATTGATCATGATCATGATCATGATTGATTGATTGATTGATTGATTGATTGATTGATTGATTGATTGATTGATAAGTTGGTTGGTTGGTTGGTTGGTTGGTTGGTTAGGGTCAATTGAAACAGCGAAAAAGAAACAAAGAATATCTTGAACCCTATAATAAACACATGAGACGGAAACATGATTGATTGATTGATCATGATCATGATCATTATTGGTTGATTGATCATGATCATGATTGATTGATTGATTGATTGGTTGGTTGGTTGGTTGGTTGGTTGGTTGGTTGGTTGGTTGGCAAACACACATAAAATTCTTCAAGTCGTGCCCCAAATCACATATGTACATGACCTTGACCTTTGACCTTGTGACCTTTGTCAAGGTCATTGCTTCACAATGTCATTGCAAAAGACCCTATGGGTCAAGGACCTTTTGTTTAAGAGTTTTGCCTAATAATGGCTTTTTATAAACCATCAATGGGGGTTATGTCCCTTACATAATGGTAAAACCAATACAATCATAAAGTAACAAAGTTGCCCCTTGAAGTACTTAACATTTTTCACTGCTTAAATTTTCTGTATCTATAGCCATTCAAGAATTATAGGGAAATCAAAGACATGTGAAAATCTAAAATATGACCTTGACCTTTGACCTTGACCTAATTTTCTAAGTTAGGACCCAGGGGACTCAAATAAAAACATTCCAGGGTTATACGGTTAACGGTTTATGAGTTAAAAAAACATACCGACAAATTTATTCCGTAAAGGTACATAACTCCTATAAAATTTCATCGAATCGCTTCGATCCAAATTAGCCAAAAATTCCTGAGGATGTAACGAACAATTTGTAAAAAGAATTTTGTCGCTTTCTTATTTTGTTACGAAGGAGATGCACACACATGACAAACAGTGAATAGGGAGATAACTCTTACAAAGAAAATGGTTCGGCTTAGCAGGGTGAAATTTAAAAGCGCATAAACTATACGATACAATATGAAAAAAATCTAAGCGACATATTGCGAAACAAACATTTATCGCAAGATCAAAATTTGGCGGAAAAAAAAAAATAATAATAATAATAATAATAATCAGAACAAATACAATAGGCTTTCCACAGAAAAGTGGAAAGACCTAATAATATGGAAAAAACTGGAGTTGTCGTTCGTTTTACGTTGATAGGATAGATAGTACACAACCTACATTCAGTTGTAAGTGGAGGGTTAAAAAAAAGGGGGGGGGGGCAAAAGGGGGTCTAGGGGAGATTTTTTTTTTTTTATTAACGGAACAGAATGGTTAAAAAGGTTTTTTACAATATAAATCAATTGCTTTAAAAAAGCAATTGTAGGGGGTCTTTCCCCCTTTAAAATTAATTGAATTGGGGGGGGGGGGGGGGAGTGTTTGTTTGTTTGTTTGTTTGTTTGTTTGTTTGTTTGTTTTGTTTCTGTATGGGGTCTATATTATTGTTACCGGAGAAGTTTCATGTTTAGTTTGGAAAGTTTTTCTTTTATTTTAGGTACAGCGCGCGCGCCACATCACGTGACACGGGTTTATAATAACGAAAAGATAGTCTTTTTATTCCTTTTTAGGTGGGGACTTTGAACAGACAACATGTATAGAGACGGAATGCACACAATGTAATTTCTTTTGTCATTGTAGGAAATTGACATTTTGATGACAGTTCACAAGCAGTGCATGTTTTGGATTTAATTAATCCGTTGTAACTTTAAAACACATTTATTGATTATTTTCTGATAATGTACATTTTTCAGCACCTGTTTGTAACACAGATTAGTATTTCAATCTCGGAGCGGACATTTTATTGTAGGTTTTTACTGAGATTTACGGACCTAGCAAGCGATTTTTACGGCATTGCCAAAATTTTTCTCTAGGAAAAGCTGGGAAAGATATCTGCACCAAGTTTTTTTATAAACTTTTAGTACATGTATGCCCTGCTGACTGCAAATTTTGAGGTCGATTGTACTTGTAGTTTCAGAGAACATGTGGATTTTTTTTTCAGAAGTGACGTAAGAACAATATTAAATTTCAATTTTTCTTGAATAAATAAGAGTTTGCTCCTTCAATAAACTCATGAATAAACAGTCATACAGATTGATTGATTGATTGATTGATTAATTGATTAGTTGATCGATTAGTTGATGAGTGGGTTGGTTGGTTGGTTAAACACGTTGGATAGGGTCAATTGAAACACGGAATAAGACACAAAGAAGATCTTGGACCCTATATTAAACACATGAGACGGAAACATGATTGGTTGATCATGATCATGATTGATTGATTGATTGATTGATTGATTGATTGATTGATTGATTAGTTGGTTGGTTGGTTGGTTGGTTGGTTGATTAAACACGATGGATAGGGTCAATTGAAACACGGAATAAGACAAAGAAGATCTTGGACCCTATATTAAACACATGAGACGGAAACATGATTGGTTGATCATGATCATGATTGATTGATTGATTGATTGATTGATTGATTAGTTGGTTGGTTGGTTGGTTGGTTGGTTGGTTGGTTGGTTGGTTAAACACGATGGATAGGGTCAATTGAAACACGGAAAAAGACACAAAGAAGATCTTGGACCCTATATTAAACACATGAGACGGAAAGATGATTGATTGATCATGATCATGATCATGATTGATTGATTGATTGATTGATTGATTGATTGATTGATTGATTGATTGATAAGTTGGTTGGTTGGTTGGTTGGTTGGTTGGTTAGGGTCAATTGAAACAGCGAAAAAGAAACAAAGAATATCTTGAACCCTATAATAAACACATGAGACGGAAACATGATTGATTGATTGATCATGATCATGATCATTATTGGTTGATTGATCATGATCATGATTGATTGATTGATTGATTGGTTGGTTGGTTGGTTGGTTGGTTGGTTGGTTGGTTGGTTGGCAAACACACATAAAATTCTTCAAGTCGTGCCCCAAATCACATATGTACATGACCTTGACCTTTGACCTTGTGACCTTTGTCAAGGTCATTGCTTCACAATGTCATTGCAAAAGACCCTATGGGTCAAGGACCTTTTGTTTAAGAGTTTTGCCTAATAATGGCTTTTTATAAACCATCAATGGGGGTTATGTCCCTTACATAATGGTAAAACCAATACAATCATAAAGTAACAAAGTTGCCCCTTGAAGTACTTAACATTTTTCACTGCTTAAATTTTCTGTATCTATAGCCATTCAAGAATTATAGGGAAATCAAAGACATGTGAAAATCTAAAATATGACCTTGACCTTTGACCTTGACCTAATTTTCTAAGTTAGGACCCAGGGGACTCAAATAAAAACATTCCAGGGTTATACGGTTAACGGTTTATGAGTTAAAAAAACATACCGACAAATTTATTCCGTAAAGGTACATAACTCCTATAAAATTTCATCGAATCGCTTCGATCCAAATTAGCCAAAAATTCCTGAGGATGTAACGAACAATTTGTAAAAAGAATTTTGTCGCTTTCTTATTTTGTTACGAAGGAGATGCACACACATGACAAACAGTGAATAGGGAGATAACTCTTACAAAGAAAATGGTTCGGCTTAGCAGGGTGAAATTTAAAAGCGCATAAACTATACGATACAATATGAAAAAAATCTAAGCGACATATTGCGAAACAAACATTTATCGCAAGATCAAAATTTGGCGGGAAAAAAAAAAATAATAATAATAATAATAATAATCAGAACAAATACAATAGGCTTTCCACAGAAAAGTGGAAAGACCTAATAATATGGAAAAAAACTGGAGTTGTCGTTCGTTTTACGTTGATAGGATAGATAGTACACAACCTACATTCAGTTGTAAGTGGAGGGTTAAAAAAAAGGGGGGGGGGGGGCAAAAGGGGGGTCTAGGGGAGATTTTTTTTTTTATTAACGGAACAGAATGGTTAAAAAGGTTTTTTACAATATAAATCAATTGCTTTAAAAAAGCAATTGTAGGGGGTCTTTCCCCCTTTAAAATTAATTGAATTGGGGGGGGGGGGGGGGGAGTGTTTGTTTGTTTGTTTGTTTGTTTGTTTGTTTGTTTGTTTGTTTCTGTATGGGGTCTATATTATTGTTACCGGAGAAGTTTCATGTTTAGTTTGGAAAGTTTTTCTTTTATTTTAGGTACAGCGCGCGCGCCACATCACGTGACACGGGTTTATAATAACGAAAAGATAGTCTTTTTATTCCTTTTTAGGTGGGGGACTTTGAACAGACAACATGTATAGAGACGGAATGCACACAATGTAATTTCTTTTGTCATTGTAGGAAATTGACATTTTGATGACAGTTCACAAGCAGTGCATGTTTTGGATTTAATTAATCCGTTGTAACTTTAAAACACATTTATTGATTATTTTCTGATAATGTACATTTTTCAGCACCTGTTTGTAACACAGATTAGTATTTCAATCTCGGAGCGGACATTTTATTGTAGGTTTTTACTGAGATTTACGGACCTAGCAAGCGATTTTTACGGCATTGCCAAAATTTTTCTCTAGGAAAAGCTGGGAAAGATATCTGCACCAAGTTTTTTTATAAACTTTTAGTACATGTATGCCCTGCTGACTGCAAATTTTGAGGTCGATTGTACTTGTAGTTTCAGAGAACATGTGGATTTTTTTTTTCAGAAGTGACGTAAGAACAATATTAAATTTCAATTTTTCTTGAATAAATAAGAGTTTGCTCCTTCAATAAACTCATGAATAAACAGTCATACAGATTGATTGATTGATTGATTGATTAATTGATTAGTTGATCGATTAGTTGATGAGTGGGTTGGTTGGTTGGTTAAACACGTTGGATAGGGTCAATTGAAACACGGAATAAGACACAAAGAAGATCTTGGACCCTATATTAAACACATGAGACGGAAACATGATTGGTTGATCATGATCATGATTGATTGATTGATTGATTGATTGATTGATTGATTGATTGATTAGTTGGTTGGTTGGTTGGTTGGTTGGTTGATTAAACACGATGGATAGGGTCAATTGAAACACGGAATAAGACAAAGAAGATCTTGGACCCTATATTAAACACATGAGACGGAAACATGATTGGTTGATCATGATCATGATTGATTGATTGATTGATTGATTGATTGATTAGTTGGTTGGTTGGTTGGTTGGTTGGTTGGTTGGTTGGTTGGTTAAACACGATGGATAGGGTCAATTGAAACACGGAAAAAGACACAAAGAAGATCTTGGACCCTATATTAAACACATGAGACGGAAAGATGATTGATTGATCATGATCATGATCATGATTGATTGATTGATTGATTGATTGATTGATTGATTGATTGATTGATTGATAAGTTGGTTGGTTGGTTGGTTGGTTGGTTGGTTAGGGTCAATTGAAACAGCGAAAAAGAAACAAAGAATATCTTGAACCCTATAATAAACACATGAGACGGAAACATGATTGATTGATTGATCATGATCATGATCATTATTGGTTGATTGATCATGATCATGATTGATTGATTGATTGATTGGTTGGTTGGTTGGTTGGTTGGTTGGTTGGTTGGTTGGTTGGCAAACACACATAAAATTCTTCAAGTCGTGCCCCAAATCACATATGTACATGACCTTGACCTTTGACCTTGTGACCTTTGTCAAGGTCATTGCTTCACAATGTCATTGCAAAAGACCCTATGGGTCAAGGACCTTTTGTTTAAGAGTTTTGCCTAATAATGGCTTTTTATAAACCATCAATGGGGGTTATGTCCCTTACATAATGGTAAAACCAATACAATCATAAAGTAACAAAGTTGCCCCTTGAAGTACTTAACATTTTTCACTGCTTAAATTTTCTGTATCTATAGCCATTCAAGAATTATAGGGAAATCAAAGACATGTGAAAATCTAAAATATGACCTTGACCTTTGACCTTGACCTAATTTTCTAAGTTAGGACCCAGGGGACTCAAATAAAAACATTCCAGGGTTATACGGTTAACGGTTTATGAGTTAAAAAAACATACCGACAAATTTATTCCGTAAAGGTACATAACTCCTATAAAATTTCATCGAATCGCTTCGATCCAAATTAGCCAAAAATTCCTGAGGATGTAACGAACAATTTGTAAAAAGAATTTTGTCGCTTTCTTATTTTGTTACGAAGGAGATGCACACACATGACAAACAGTGAATAGGGAGATAACTCTTACAAAGAAAATGGTTCGGCTTAGCAGGGTGAAATTTAAAAGCGCATAAACTATACGATACAATATGAAAAAAATCTAAGCGACATATTGCGAAACAAACATTTATCGCAAGATCAAAATTTGGCGGAAAAAAAAAATAATAATAATAATAATAATAATCAGAACAAATACAATAGGCTTTCCACAGAAAAGTGGGAAAGACCTAATAATATGGAAAAAACTGGAGTTGTCGTTCGTTTTACGTTGATAGGATAGATAGTACACAACCTACATTCAGTTGTAAGTGGAGGGTTAAAAAAAAAGGGGGGGGGGGGCAAAAGGGGGTCTAGGGGAGATTTTTTTTTTTTATTAACGGAACAGAATGGTTAAAAAGGTTTTTTTACAATATAAATCAATTGCTTTAAAAAAGCAATTGTAGGGGGTCTTTCCCCCTTTAAAATTAATTGAATTGGGGGGGGGGGGGGGGGGAGTGTTTGTTTGTTTGTTTGTTTGTTTGTTTGTTTGTTTGTTTGTTTCTGTATGGGGGTCTATATTATTGTTACCGGAGAAGTTTCATGTTTAGTTTGGAAAGTTTTTCTTTTATTTTAGGTACAGCGCGCGCGCCACATCACGTGACACGGGTTTATAATAACGAAAAGATAGTCTTTTTATTCCTTTTTAGGTGGGGACTTTGAACAGACAACATGTATAGAGACGGAATGCACACAATGTAATTTCTTTTGTCATTGTAGGAAATTGACATTTTGATGACAGTTCACAAGCAGTGCATGTTTTGGATTTAATTAATCCGTTGTAACTTTAAAACACATTTATTGATTATTTTCTGATAATGTACATTTTTCAGCACCTGTTTGTAACACAGATTAGTATTTCAATCTCGGAGCGGACATTTTATTGTAGGTTTTTACTGAGATTTACGGACCTAGCAAGCGATTTTTACGGCATTGCCAAAATTTTTCTCTAGGAAAAGCTGGGAAAGATATCTGCACCAAGTTTTTTTATAAACTTTTAGTACATGTATGCCCTGCTGACTGCAAATTTTGAGGTCGATTGTACTTGTAGTTTCAGAGAACATGTGGATTTTTTTTTTCAGAAGTGACGTAAGAACAATATTAAATTTCAATTTTTCTTGAATAAATAAGAGTTTGCTCCTTCAATAAACTCATGAATAAACAGTCATACAGATTGATTGATTGATTGATTGATTAATTGATTAGTTGATCGATTAGTTGATGAGTGGGTTGGTTGGTTGGTTAAACACGTTGGATAGGGTCAATTGAAACACGGAATAAGACACAAAGAAGATCTTGGACCCTATATTAAACACATGAGACGGAAACATGATTGGTTGATCATGATCATGATTGATTGATTGATTGATTGATTGATTGATTGATTGATTGATTAGTTGGTTGGTTGGTTGGTTGGTTGGTTGATTAAACACGATGGATAGGGTCAATTGAAACACGGAATAAGACAAAGAAGATCTTGGACCCTATATTAAACACATGAGACGGAAACATGATTGGTTGATCATGATCATGATTGATTGATTGATTGATTGATTGATTGATTAGTTGGTTGGTTGGTTGGTTGGTTGGTTGGTTGGTTGGTTGGTTAAACACGATGGATAGGGTCAATTGAAACACGGGAAAAAGACACAAAGAAGATCTTGGACCCTATATTAAACACATGAGACGGAAAGATGATTGATTGATCATGATCATGATCATGATTGATTGATTGATTGATTGATTGATTGATTGATTGATTGATTGATTGATAAGTTGGTTGGTTGGTTGGTTGGTTGGTTGGTTAGGGTCAATTGAAACAGCGAAAAAGAAACAAAGAATATCTTGAACCCTATAATAAACACATGAGACGGAAACATGATTGATTGATTGATCATGATCATGATCATTATTGGTTGATTGATCATGATCATGATTGATTGATTGATTGATTGGTTGGTTGGTTGGTTGGTTGGTTGGTTGGTTGGTTGGTTGGCAAACACACATAAAATTCTTCAAGTCGTGCCCCAAATCACATATGTACATGACCTTGACCTTTGACCTTGTGACCTTTGTCAAGGTCATTGCTTCACAATGTCATTGCAAAAGACCCTATGGGTCAAGGACCTTTTGTTTAAGAGTTTTGCCTAATAATGGCTTTTTATAAACCATCAATGGGGGTTATGTCCCTTACATAATGGTAAAACCAATACAATCATAAAGTAACAAAGTTGCCCCTTGAAGTACTTAACATTTTTCACTGCTTAAATTTTCTGTATCTATAGCCATTCAAGAATTATAGGGAAATCAAAGACATGTGAAAATCTAAAATATGACCTTGACCTTTGACCTTGACCTAATTTTCTAAGTTAGGACCCAGGGGACTCAAATAAAAACATTCCAGGGTTATACGGTTAACGGTTTATGAGTTAAAAAAACATACCGACAAATTTATTCCGTAAAGGTACATAACTCCTATAAAATTTCATCGAATCGCTTCGATCCAAATTAGCCAAAAATTCCTGAGGATGTAACGAACAATTTGTAAAAAGAATTTTGTCGCTTTCTTATTTTGTTACGAAGGAGATGCACACACATGACAAACAGTGAATAGGGAGATAACTCTTACAAAGAAAATGGTTCGGCTTAGCAGGGTGAAATTTAAAAGCGCATAAACTATACGATACAATATGAAAAAAATCTAAGCGACATATTGCGAAACAAACATTTATCGCAAGATCAAAATTTGGCGGAAAAAAAAAAATAATAATAATAATAATAATAATCAGAACAAATACAATAGGCTTTCCACAGAAAAGTGGAAAGACCTAATAATATGGAAAAAACTGGAGTTGTCGTTCGTTTTACGTTGATAGGATAGATAGTACACAACCTACATTCAGTTGTAAGTGGAGGGTTAAAAAAAAGGGGGGGGGGGCAAAAGGGGGTCTAGGGGAGATTTTTTTTTTTTATTAACGGAACAGAATGGTTTAAAAAGGTTTTTTACAATATAAATCAATTGCTTTAAAAAAGCAATTGTAGGGGGTCTTTCCCCCTTTAAAATTAATTGAATTGGGGGGGGGGGGGGGGAGTGTTTGTTTGTTTGTTTGTTTGTTTGTTTGTTTGTTTGTTTGTTTCTGTATGGGGTCTATATTATTGTTACCGGAGAAGTTTCATGTTTAGTTTGGAAAGTTTTTCTTTTATTTTAGGTACAGCGCGCGCGCCACATCACGTGACACGGGTTTATAATAACGAAAAGATAGTCTTTTTATTCCTTTTTAGGTGGGGACTTTGAACAGACAACATGTATAGAGACGGAATGCACACAATGTAATTTCTTTTGTCATTGTAGGAAATTGACATTTTGATGACAGTTCACAAGCAGTGCATGTTTTGGATTTAATTAATCCGTTGTAACTTTAAAACACATTTATTGATTATTTTCTGATAATGTACATTTTTCAGCACCTGTTTGTAACACAGATTAGTATTTCAATCTCGGAGCGGACATTTTATTGTAGGTTTTTACTGAGATTTACGGACCTAGCAAGCGATTTTTACGGCATTGCCAAAATTTTTCTCTAGGAAAAGCTGGGAAAGATATCTGCACCAAGTTTTTTTATAAACTTTTAGTACATGTATGCCCTGCTGACTGCAAATTTTGAGGTCGATTGTACTTGTAGTTTCAGAGAACATGTGGATTTTTTTTTCAGAAGTGACGTAAGAACAATATTAAATTTCAATTTTTCTTGAATAAATAAGAGTTTGCTCCTTCAATAAACTCATGAATAAACAGTCATACAGATTGATTGATTGATTGATTGATTAATTGATTAGTTGATCGATTAGTTGATGAGTGGGTTGGTTGGTTGGTTTAAACACGTTGGATAGGGTCAATTGAAACACGGAATAAGACACAAAGAAGATCTTGGACCCTATATTAAACACATGAGACGGAAACATGATTGGTTGATCATGATCATGATTGATTGATTGATTGATTGATTGATTGATTGATTGATTGATTAGTTGGTTTGGTTGGTTGGTTGGTTGGTTGATTAAACACGATGGATAGGGTCAATTGAAACACGGAATAAGACAAAGAAGATCTTGGACCCTATATTAAACACATGAGACGGAAACATGATTGGTTGATCATGATCATGATTGATTGATTGATTGATTGATTGATTGATTAGTTGGTTGGTTGGTTGGTTGGTTGGTTGGTTGGTTGGTTGGTTAAACACGATGGATAGGGTCAATTGAAACACGGAAAAAGACACAAAGAAGATCTTGGACCCTATATTAAACACATGAGACGGAAAGATGATTGATTGATCATGATCATGATCATGATTGATTGATTGATTGATTGATTGATTGATTGATTGATTGATTGATTGATAAGTTGGTTGGTTGGTTGGTTGGTTGGTTGGTTAGGGTCAATTGAAACAGCGAAAAAGAAACAAAGAATATCTTGAACCCTATAATAAACACATGAGACGGAAACATGATTGATTGATTGATCATGATCATGATCATTATTGGTTGATTGATCATGATCATGATTGATTGATTGATTGATTGGTTGGTTGGTTGGTTGGTTGGTTGGTTGGTTGGTTGGTTGGCAAACACACATAAAATTCTTCAAGTCGTGCCCCAAATCACATATGTACATGACCTTGACCTTTGACCTTGTGACCTTTGTCAAGGTCATTGCTTCACAATGTCATTGCAAAAGACCCTATGGGGTCAAGGACCTTTTGTTTAAGAGTTTTGCCTAATAATGGCTTTTTATAAACCATCAATGGGGGTTATGTCCCTTACATAATGGTAAAACCAATACAATCATAAAGTAACAAAGTTGCCCCTTGAAGTACTTAACATTTTTCACTGCTTAAATTTTCTGTATCTATAGCCATTCAAGAATTATAGGGAAATCAAAGACATGTGAAAATCTAAAATATGACCTTGACCTTTGACCTTGACCTAATTTTCTAAGTTAGGACCCAGGGGACTCAAATAAAAACATTCCAGGGTTATACGGTTAACGGTTTATGAGTTAAAAAAACATACCGACAAATTTATTCCGTAAAGGTACATAACTCCTATAAAATTTCATCGAATCGCTTCGATCCAAATTAGCCAAAAATTCCTGAGGATTGTAACGAACAATTTGTAAAAAGAATTTTGTCGCTTTCTTATTTTGTTACGAAGGAGATGCACACACATGACAAACAGTGAATAGGGAGATAACTCTTACAAAGAAAATGGTTCGGCTTAGCAGGGTGAAATTTAAAAGCGCATAAACTATACGATACAATATGAAAAAAATCTAAGCGACATATTGCGAAACAAACATTTATCGCAAGATCAAAATTTGGCGGAAAAAAAAAAATAATAATAATAATAATAATAATCAGAACAAATACAATAGGCTTTCCACAGAAAAGTGGAAAGACCTAATAATATGGAAAAAAACTGGAGTTGTCGTTCGTTTTACGTTGATAGGATAGATAGTACACAACCTACATTCAGTTGTAAGTGGAGGGTTAAAAAAAAGGGGGGGGGGGGCAAAAGGGGGTCTAGGGGAGATTTTTTTTTTTTATTAACGGAACAGAATGGTTAAAAAGGTTTTTTACAATATAAATCAATTGCTTTAAAAAAGCAATTGTAGGGGGTCTTTCCCCCTTTAAAATTAATTGAATTGGGGGGGGGGGGGGGGAGTGTTTGTTTGTTTGTTTGTTTGTTTGTTTGTTTGTTTGTTTGTTTCTGTATGGGGTCTATATATTGTTACCGGAGAAGTTTCATGTTTAGTTTGGAAAGTTTTTCTTTTATTTTAGGTACAGCGCGCGCGCCACATCACGTGACACGGGTTTATAATAACGAAAAGATAGTCTTTTTATTCCTTTTTAGGTGGGGACTTTGAACAGACAACATGTATAGAGACGGAATGCACACAATGTAATTTCTTTTGTCATTGTAGGA
The DNA here is from genome assembly GCF_963676685.1 of Mytilus edulis. Taxonomy (NCBI): domain Eukaryota; kingdom Metazoa; phylum Mollusca; class Bivalvia; order Mytilida; family Mytilidae; genus Mytilus; species Mytilus edulis. The sequence continues at coordinate 16,211 of NW_027269133.1, forward strand.
AATTGACATTTTGATGACAGTTCACAAGCAGTGCATGTTTTGGATTTAATTAATCCGTTGTAACTTTAAAACACATTTATTGATTATTTTCTGATAATGTACATTTTTCAGCACCTGTTTGTAACACAGATTAGTATTTCAATCTCGGAGCGGACATTTTATTGTAGGTTTTTACTGAGATTTACGGACCTAGCAAGCGATTTTTACGGCATTGCCAAAATTTTTCTCTAGGAAAAGCTGGGAAAGATATCTGCACCAAGTTTTTTTTATAAACTTTTAGTACATGTATGCCCTGCTGACTGCAAATTTTGAGGTCGATTGTACTTGTAGTTTCAGAGAACATGTGGATTTTTTTTTTCAGAAGTGACGTAAGAACAATATTAAATTTCAATTTTTCTTGAATAAATAAGAGTTTGCTCCTTCAATAAACTCATGAATAAACAGTCATACAGATTGATTGATTGATTGATTGATTAATTGATTAGTTGATCGATTAGTTGATGAGTGGGTTGGTTGGTTGGTTAAACACGTTGGATAGGGTCAATTGAAAACACGGAATAAGACACAAAGAAGATCTTGGACCCTATATTAAACACATGAGACGGAAACATGATTGGTTGATCATGATCATGATTGATTGATTGATTGATTGATTGATTGATTGATTGATTGATTAGTTGGTTGGTTGGTTGGTTGGTTGGTTGATTAAACACGATGGATAGGGTCAATTGAAACACGGAATAAGACAAAGAAGATCTTGGACCCTATATTAAACACATGAGACGGAAACATGATTGGTTGATCATGATCATGATTGATTGATTGATTGATTGATTGATTGATTAGTTGGTTGGTTGGTTGGTTGGTTGGTTGGTTGGTTGGGTTGGTTAAACACGATGGATAGGGTCAATTGAAACACGGAAAAAGACACAAAGAAGATCTTGGACCCTATATTAAACACATGAGACGGAAAGATGATTGATTGATCATGATCATGATCATGATTGATTGATTGATTGATTGATTGATTGATTGATTGATTGATTGATTGATAAGTTGGTTGGTTGGTTGGTTGGTTGGTTGGTTAGGGTCAATTGAAACAGCGAAAAAGAAACAAAGAATATCTTGAACCCTATAATAAACACATGAGACGGAAACATGATTGATTGATTGATCATGATCATGATCATTATTGGTTGATTGATCATGATCATGATTGATTGATTGATTGATTGGTTGGTTGGTTGGTTGGTTGGTTGGTTGGTTGGTTGGTTGGCAAACACACATAAAATTCTTCAAGTCGTGCCCCAAATCACATATGTACATGACCTTGACCTTTGACCTTGTGACCTTTGTCAAGGTCATTGCTTCACAATGTCATTGCAAAAGACCCTATGGGTCAAGGACCTTTTGTTTAAGAGTTTTGCCTAATAATGGCTTTTTATAAACCATCAATGGGGGTTATGTCCCTTACATAATGGTAAAACCAATACAATCATAAAGTAACAAAGTTGCCCCCTTGAAGTACTTAACATTTTTCACTGCTTAAATTTTCTGTATCTATAGCCATTCAAGAATTATAGGGGAAATCAAAGACATGTGAAAATCTAAAATATGACCTTGACCTTTGACCTTGACCTAATTTTCTAAGTTAGGACCCAGGGGACTCAAATAAAAACATTCCAGGGTTATACGGTTAACGGTTTATGAGTTAAAAAAACATACCGACAAATTTATTCCGTAAAGGTACATAACTCCTATAAAATTTCATCGAATCGCTTCGATCCAAATTAGCCAAAAATTCCTGAGGATGTAACGAACAATTTGTAAAAAGAATTTTGTCGCTTTCTTATTTTGTTACGAAGGAGATGCACACACATGACAAACAGTGAATAGGGAGATAACTCTTACAAAGAAAATGGTTCGGCTTAGCAGGGTGAAATTTAAAAGCGCATAAACTATACGATACAATATGAAAAAAATCTAAGCGACATATTGCGAAACAAACATTTATCGCAAGATCAAAATTTGGCGGAAAAAAAAAAATAATAATAATAATAATAATAATCAGAACAAATACAATAGGCTTTCCACAGAAAAGTGGAAAGACCTAATAATATGGAAAAAACTGGAGTTGTCGTTCGTTTTACGTTGATAGGATAGATAGTACACAACCTACATTCAGTTGTAAGTGGAGGGTTAAAAAAAAGGGGGGGGGGGGCAAAAGGGGGTCTAGGGGAGATTTTTTTTTTTTATTAACGGAACAGAATGGTTAAAAAGGTTTTTTACAATATAAATCAATTGCTTTAAAAAAGCAATTGTAGGGGGTCTTTCCCCCTTTAAAATTAATTGAATTGGGGGGGGGGGGGGGGGGAGTGTTTGTTTGTTTGTTTGTTTGTTTGTTTGTTTGTTTGTTTGTTTCTGTATGGGGTCTATATTATTGTTACCGGAGAAGTTTCATGTTTAGTTTGGAAAGTTTTTCTTTTATTTTAGGTACAGCGCGCGCGCCACATCACGTGACACGGGTTTATAATAACGAAAAGATAGTCTTTTTATTCCTTTTTAGGTGGGGACTTTGAACAGACAACATGTATAGAGACGGAATGCACACAATGTAATTTCTTTTGTCATTGTAGGAAATTGACATTTTGATGACAGTTCACAAGCAGTGCATGTTTTGGATTTAATTAATCCGTTGTAACTTTAAAACACATTTATTGATTATTTTCTGATAATGTACATTTTTCAGCACCTGTTTGTAACACAGATTAGTATTTCAATCTCGGAGCGGACATTTTATTGTAGGTTTTTACTGAGATTTACGGACCTAGCAAGCGATTTTTACGGCATTGCCAAAATTTTTCTCTAGGAAAAGCTGGGAAAGATATCTGCACCAAGTTTTTTTATAAACTTTTAGTACATGTATGCCCTGCTGACTGCAAATTTTGAGGTCGATTGTACTTGTAGTTTCAGAGAACATGTGGATTTTTTTTTCAGAAGTGACGTAAGAACAATATTAAATTTCAATTTTTCTTGAATAAATAAGAGTTTGCTCCTTCAATAAACTCATGAATAAACAGTCATACAGATTGATTGATTGATTGATTGATTAATTGATTAGTTGATCGATTAGTTGATGAGTGGGTTGGTTGGTTGGTTAAACACGTTGGATAGGGTCAATTGAAACACGGAATAAGACACAAAGAAGATCTTGGACCCTATATTAAACACATGAGACGGAAACATGATTGGTTGATCATGATCATGATTGATTGATTGATTGATTGATTGATTGATTGATTGATTGATTAGTTGGTTGGTTGGGTTGGTTGGTTGGTTGATTAAACACGATGGATAGGGTCAATTGAAACACGGAATAAGACAAAGAAGATCTTGGACCCTATATTAAACACATGAGACGGAAACATGATTGGTTGATCATGATCATGATTGATTGATTGATTGATTGATTGATTGATTAGTTGGTTGGTTGGTTGGTTGGTTGGTTGGTTGGTTGGTTGGTTAAACACGATGGATAGGGTCAATTGAAACACGGAAAAAGACACAAAGAAGATCTTGGACCCTATATTAAACACATGAGACGGAAAGATGATTGATTGATCATGATCATGATCATGATTGATTGATTGATTGATTGATTGATTGATTGATTGATTGATTGATAAGTTGGTTGGTTGGTTGGTTGGTTGGTTGGTTAGGGTCAATTGAAACAGCGAAAAAGAAACAAAGAATATCTTGAACCCTATAATAAACACATGAGACGGAAACATGATTGATTGATTGATCATGATCATGATCATTATTGGTTGATTGATCATGATCATGATTGATTGATTGATTGATTGGTTGGTTGGTTGGTTGGTTGGTTGGTTGGTTGGTTGGTTGGCAAACACACATAAAATTCTTCAAGTCGTGCCCCAAATCACATATGTACATGACCTTGACCTTTGACCTTGTGACCTTTGTCAAGGTCATTGCTTCACAATGTCATTGCAAAAGACCCTATGGGTCAAGGACCTTTTGTTTAAGAGTTTTGCCTAATAATGGCTTTTTATAAACCATCAATGGGGGTTATGTCCCTTACATAATGGTAAAACCAATACAATCATAAAGTAACAAAGTTGCCCCTTGAAGTACTTAACATTTTTCACTGCTTAAATTTTCTGTATCTATAGCCATTCAAGAATTATAGGGAAATCAAAGGACATGTGAAAATCTAAAATATGACCTTGACCTTTGACCTTGACCTAATTTTCTAAGTTAGGACCCAGGGGACTCAAATAAAAACATTCCAGGGTTATACGGTTAACGGTTTATGAGTTAAAAAAAACATACCGACAAATTTATTCCGTAAAGGTACATAACTCCTATAAAATTTCATCGAATCGCTGTCGATCCAAATTAGCCAAAATTCCTGAGGATGTAACGAACAATTTGTAAAAAGAATTTTGTCGCTTTCTTATTTTGTTACGAAGGAGATGCACACACATGACAAACAGTGAATAGGGAGATAACTCTTACAAAGAAAATGGTTCGGCTTAGCAGGGTGAAATTTAAAAGCGCATAAACTATACGATACAATATGAAAAAAATCTAAGCGACATATTGCGAAACAAACATTTATCGCAAGATCAAAATTTGGCGGAAAAAAAAAAATAATAATAATAATAATAATAATCAGAACAAATACAATAGGCTTTCCACAGAAAAGTGGGAAAAGACCTAATAATATGGAAAAAACTGGAGTTGTCGTTCGTTTTACGTTGATAGGATAGATAGTACACAACCTACATTCAGTTGTAAGTGGAGGGTTAAAAAAAAGGGGGGGGGGGGGGGCAAAAGGGGGTCTAGGGGAGATTTTTTTTTTTTATTAACGGAACAGAATGGTTAAAAAGGTTTTTTACAATATAAATCAATTGCTTTAAAAAAGCAATTGTAGGGGGTCTTTCCCCCTTTAAAATTAATTGAATTGGGGGGGGGGGGGGGAGTGTTTGTTTGTTTGTTTGTTTGTTTGTTTGTTTGTTTGTTTGTTTCTGTATGGGGTCTATATTATTGTTACCGGAGAAGTTTCATGTTTAGTTTGGAAAGTTTTTCTTTTATTTTAGGTACAGCGCGCGCGCCACATCACGTGACACGGGTTTATAATAACGAAAAGATAGTCTTTTTATTCCTTTTTAGGTGGGGACTTTGAACAGACAACATGTATAGAGACGGAATGCACACAATGTAATTTCTTTTGTCATTGTAGGAAATTGACATTTTGATGACAGTTCACAAGCAGTGCATGTTTTGGATTTAATTAATCCGTTGTAACTTTAAAACACATTTATTGATTATTTTCTGATAATGTACATTTTTCAGCACCTGTTTGTAACACAGATTAGTATTTCAATCTCGGAGCGGACATTTTATTGTAGGTTTTTTACTGAGATTTACGGACCTAGCAAGCGATTTTTACGGCATTGCCAAAATTTTTCTCTAGGAAAAGCTGGGAAAGATATCTGCACCAAGTTTTTTTTATAAACTTTTAGTACATGTATGCCCTGCTGACTGCAAATTTTGAGGTCGATTGTACTTGTAGTTTCAGAGAACATGTGGATTTTTTTTTCAGAAGTGACGTAAGAACAATATTAAATTTCAATTTTTCTTGAATAAATAAGAGTTTGCTCCTTCAATAAACTCATGAATAAACA
>NW_027269134.1:0-14601 GCF_963676685.1 Mytilus edulis
GGGGGTTACAAAGTCAATTTAATGTTTTCGTCCACTACTAGAGGGACAATTGACATTGCGTGTCTTATTGATCAATTACTTTTTATTTTTAATGTACATAAACCAATTGTCGTCTTAAACTAGTGTTCTATAAATCATTTCGACCATTAATATTTGGGGTAACACAGTCAATTTATATTGTTAAGGTTTGGCAAACACTTCCCACACATCAGTTTTGTTCCATTACTTGTCACATATTTCGCATCCGGGAGGACATACTCGTCCCGACCAAAATTGTCGTCCCGAAAAGTTGATCGATCCGTATCTGCGGGACGACGATTTTACCTTCCGCACGACACTTGTCACATATATAAAGACAAATTTCAAAAAGAAATCAAGAAGAGGATTTTTATACACTGTGAGAAGGTCAGTTTTTATACTTACTTTCGTCAATTATAATTGGGGGTAACAAAGTCAATTTAAATGTTTCTTCTACTACTAGAGGGTCGATTCTCTTTGCGTGTCTATTTATAAACTACTTTTTATTTTTATTGTACTAAACCAATTGTCTTCTTAACGATTATTAATATTTGGGGTAATAGGGTCAATTAAAAGTGTTAAGGTTTGACAAACAGTTCCCACACATCTATTTTGTTCCATTACTTGATCACATATTAAGCATCCGGGAGGACATAGTCTTCCCGACCAAAATTGTCGTCCCGAAAAGTTGATTGATCCGTATCTGCGGGACGACGATTTATGCTTCCGCACGAAAATTGTCACATATATAAAGACAAATTTCAAAAAGAGGCTTTTCATACAGAAGGTCAGTTTTTATATTTAATTTCGTCATTAATATTCGGGGTTACAAAGTCAATTTAATGTGTTCTTCCACTACTAGAGGGACAATTGACATTGCGTGTCTTATTGATCAATTCTTTTTTATTTTTAATGTACATAGACCAATTGTCGTCTTAAACTAGTGTTCTATAAATCATTTCGACCATTAATATTTGGGGTAACACAGTCAATTTATATTGTTAAGGTTTGGCAAACACTTCCCACACATCTGTTTTGTTCCATTACTTGTCACATATTTCCCAAAATTGTCCCGAAAAGTTGATCGATCCGTATCTGCGGGACGACGATTTTACCTTCCGCACGACAATTGTCACATATATAAAGACAAAATTCAAAAAGAAATCAAGAAGAGGCTTTTTATACACTGTGAGAAGGTCAGTTTTTTTACTTACTTTCGTCAATTATAATTGGGGGGTAACAAAGTCAATTTAAATGTTTCTTCTACTACTAGAGGGTCGATTCTCTTTGCGTGTCTATTTATAAACTACTTTTTATTTGTATTGTACTAAACCAATTGTCTTCTTAACGATTATTAATATTTGGGGTAATAGAGTCAATTAAAAGTGTTAAGGTTTGACAAACAGTTCCCACACATCTATTTTGTTCCATTACTTGATCACATATTAAGCATCCGGGAGGACATTGTCTTCCCGACCAAAATTGTCGTCCCGAAAAGTTGATTGATCCGTATCTGCAGGACGACGATTTGTGCTTCCGCACGAAAATTGTCACATATATAAAGACAAATTTCAAAAATATATCAAAAAGAGGCTTTTCATACAGAAGGTCAGTTTTTATATTTAATTTCGTCCATTAATATTCGGGGTTACAAAGTCAATTTAATGTTTTCTTCCACTACTAGAGGGACAATTGACATTGCGTGTCTTATTGATCAATTCCTTTTTATTTTTAATGTACATAGACCAATTGTTGTCTTAAACTAGTGTTCTATAAATCATTTCGACCATTAATATTTGGGGTTACACAGTCAATTTAAAGTGTTAAGATTTGGCAAACACTTCCCACACATCAGTTTTATTCCATTACTTGTCACATATTTCGCATTCGGGAGGACATAGTCGTCCCGACTAAAATTTCGTCCAGAAAAATGGATCGATCCGTATCTGCGGGACGACGATTTTACCTTCCGCACGACAATTGTCACATATATAAAGACAAATTTCAAACATAAATCAAGAAGAGTCTTTTTATACACTGTGAGAAGGTCAGTTTTTATATTTACTTTCGTCAATTATAATTGGGGGTAACAAAGTCAATTTAAATGTTTCTTCTACTACTAGAGGGTTGATTCTCTTTGCGTGTCTATTTATAAACTACTTTTTATTGTTATTGTAGTAAACCAATTGTCTTCTGAACGATTATTTTATAAATCATCTCGTCCATTAATATTGACGGTAATATAATCAATTAAAAGTGTTAAGGTTTGACAAACAGTTTCCACACATCTATTTTGTTCCATTACTTGATCACATATTAAGCATCCGAGGGGACATAGTCTTCCCGACAAAAATTGTCGTCCCGAAAAGTTGGATCGATCCGTATCTGCGGGACGACGATTTTACCTTCCGCACGACACTTGTCACATATATAAAGACAAATTTCAAAAAGAAATCAAGAAGAGGCTTTTTATACACTGTGAGAAGGTCAGTTTTTATATTTACTTTCGTCAATTATAATTGGGGGTAACAAAGTCAATTTAAATGTTTCTTCTACTACTAGAGGGTCGATTCTCTTTGCGTGTCTATTTATAAACTACTTTTTATTTTTATTGTACTAAACCAATTGTCTTCTTAACGATTATTAATATTTGGGATAATAGAGTCAATTAAAAGTGTTTGACAAACAGGTCCCACACATCTATTTTGTTCCATTACTTGATCACATATTAAGCATCCGGGAGGACATAGTCTATCCGACCAAAATTGTCGTCCCGAAAAGTTGATCGATCCGTATCTGCGGGACGGCGATTTATGCTTCCGCACGAAAATTATCACATATATAAAGACAAATTTCAAAAAGATATCAAAAAGAGGCTTTTCATACAGAAGGTCAGTTTTTATATTTTCTTTCGTCCATTAAAAGAGGGACGAACGATACCAAAGGGAAAGTCAAATTCATAAATCTAAAACAAACTGACAACGCCATGGCTAAAAATGAAAAAGACAAACAGAAAAACCATAGTACACATGACACAAAATAGAAAACTATAGAATAAACAACACGAACCCCACCAAAAACTAGGGGTGATCTCAGGTGCAGAAATAAGTGTGTCCTTATGAAGAAAATCTGAAATAGAATGCTAAAGCAAAAGCAGTAATAATATTCAGGGTTACAAAGTCAATTTAATGTTTTCTTCCACCGCTAGAGGGACAATTGACATTGCGTGTCTTATTGATCAATTACTTATTTTTAATACTCATGAAAATCTGAGACACTCCCCCAATTATATATTGTACATTATTCACGCAGTCAATTTATAGATACTCTGATGTTATATTATACGTATTGTTTTTTTCTTATGTAGATTCTACAAGTTTGGTCAATAAATGGACATCATATTTTATAAGGTAACGTATCAGAACACAGCTTTTATTTTCTTGATTCTCAAAAGTTATCTCTAACGGAAGGCTTTCAAATGTATCTACGATTTTTATATTAGCAATGGATTATCATTTTATCTTTTCAACACACGTTTTACGATGGATAAAATTGTACTGTCTTCAATTATTGAAATGTTTCGTTAAAGTGATTCGATGACACCAGGACACTGAAAGCATATGCAAAATTTAAAACCTGCAACATAACTATAAATGAAATTGACAGGTGGTACCACTACCACGGCTGGTTATTTGTGGTTGAGAACTTGACAATATTTCATTCCCAATCCCCTCAGCATGTATTCTGTGATACTGCAGAAATAAGTGTGTCCTTATGAAGAAAATCTGAAATAGAATGCTAAAGCAAAAGCAGTAATTTAAGCTAGGATCTATCAAGAAAATTGGATAATGCGATTAAATTATTTTCTGTTAGATGAAATTATCATCTTAACCATTCCCAATCATTGATGATCTGACAACAACGATTGATACTTTTTTGTAGGTAGAACAGGTACAGGACCTGATTGAAGAGGCAACTAAAGTGTGGGGTATGTATTTGTCTAAACAAATCACGTCAGTTTGCATTGGATTAAAGCGTTATTGCTGAATCAATGTTGATATATATGTACCCATTCGTCTATTCAAGTGTTTTTGTTTTCATCATTGTCAAAGGATTTTGTCTATTCACTTGCTTGATTTTCCTATTCACCTACATAGTCTCTTTCTCACATTGTTATCTGTAAAAAAAAAGTTGTGTGAAGGGTTTTTCGTTTGAGTAGGTTGCAAGAGACTAAGCTTCTCAAAATTATTTCAGTGGGTACAATTTTGCATAATGGACAAGTAATTGCTAAAATCTTCATAATACAAGTTATTCAAACAATACCGTATGCAGCAATGAATGGCTCACTTTACCTAAACATATACAATGATTTACTTTATATAATAAAATTGACATGATTGACGTATAATATTTTTTTTCTCTCTTTTTTACCATAGAACCATGGAAGGCGGCTTCGTATGTGCATATGATAGGATACAAGGTTGGTTGCAATATATCATATTGAGGTATAGATTACCATGTTTTCTATACATTGACATCGTAAAATATATACCATGAACCCAATGTGAACCTTAAAGACAGATGAATGTTGTGAATGAGCAAAGGTCATAATTTCTCGAGTAGCTGGTATTTTAGGCAGAAAATGCGATCATCTGGTCACCAAACTATATATAGGATATCTTTCCCTCCCATTGAGCAGTATTTACGCTCAATGAAAGTAAAGCTTGATCATTTCTCCTCACATATTGTACCGTCACTGATAACCTCTTCTCAGGCATAGCGACGTCGCTGAGAAGTTTTCTTCCTCAGGTTTCAAATCAGTGATATGAGAATATCGAAACAACTGATCAAGGGGATATGCAATAAACGAATGAGGAGAACACCGTTTATAATATTAATTACTCTATGTGATAAGGTTTCATTGATACTGTTATGATAGGCAGGTCTTAGTTTCATTTTACTTGAAAATACAGTATACATTATTCCCATTAAAATACCATAAACTACATAGTTGTTACAATCGAAACGCGCGTCTGGCTTAAATACAAATTTTAATCGTAGTAACTATGATGAGTTTATTTATTTAGCACCCTTTTTCATAAGTTTGTCTATCCATGTGTCATTGTGTAGGTAATTCAATTAATATCATCGGATTTTTTTTCTTTAGATGGAAGAGGTGTATCAACTGATAATAGGACAGGAAAAAGAAGGTATTTATTTTACGCCTTACCATAGCAATTGTGCTTTTTTGTATTATGTCAAGGACATGGGAAGTCAGTTTCAGTCGCACTTTAATTTCTAGGACACCAATAATTTGAATGCTATAAATTTTAAAACATATCAAGTCTAATCGAGTTTATTGTAAATTATTCATCTATCAATTACTGGTATACCCTAAAAGATAAAAAGATCAAGATGTCGAAGTTCTACTGACGCTAAGTTTCTGTTATCCATGCAGCATTTCACTGTTACTTTAAATGAAGAACCACTTCTAGTTCTGTTCATTCACTTTTATTAAACAAATTCTGAAGTGCCCATCAGAAGCTTCGTTCTGCCACGAATTATCAGCTTACTAAACATGAATGTGTCTGTTCTTTTGCTCACACTATTATGTTATATAATGAAATTCTGTTTGTTGTCTGTCGTACGAGTGAGAGGTTTAGCTAGCTGTACAACAAGTTTTTATCCCCATTTTCAACACAAGGAAACGCCGATACCAAGTCAATCATACGACATCTGTTTTCCTTCGTTTAATGTGTTTGAGTTTTTATACGACCGCCAATATTTCTATGCCGTCATCATCGGCGTCGTCCGAAGACAGTAGGTTCCCGGACAATAACTTCAGTTTAAGTGTATTGATCTCTATGAAATTTTAACAAAAGGTTTTACAGATTTACTAGGTATTCCGCAATACCACAGTGTATTGCACAATAGCTTCAATTGAATATAAAAAACTCATATAACACATTCCAAGTTATTTACTACATTTAATCTGTGTCAAATACCTATGATGTGTCAAATATTTAATTACAATTCAAATTCAGACCCGTATCGAATATTGTGTCAATTTTTGTCCCAACAGTTCAGGATGAACTCTGCGGTCGGAGAAGCACATTTATTGAATTTCCATTTGATGAAGACGTTCCTATTAGAATTATAATTGTACTTTTTTTTAATTTTTACTTTATATCACGGTCACTACACTTGAATTTGTGTTGTATTTCATCGTCTATATTTTCAGTGCCAATGGAAACTTCACAGGAAGTAAGTTGTATATATTTATAAATAAAGAGGTGGCTTAAACTTAATACAAACCTAATACTTTGTATCTTGATATATTGAAACTATGTATCATGAATAGAAATGTGTCACATCATGATATGACTTTCTTCTCTTTAATAACTCGAAATGATGAAAATAGAATCACAGACATTTTGAAATGTTGAGTAAAACATATCAAATTCTGAACATACACTAACATTTCTCATTCATTTTGTAATTTACTCTTTCAGAAAAAAAACCACAGAATTGATAAGGTATCCTAGCGCTATCGTTTGTTTTTGGAATATTGAAATGAAGAAAGTACAAATGATCCATTAAAAAGTTAACAGTTATCATATACCTGATAAAATAAATGTGTCATGGTTTTAAATATGTAATATTTGTCATAAAGTATAAAAGGAATCTAATTAATAATATTCATCACTCACATCATCAATGTGGACATAAAAGTTGTGAACATCATATATAAATACATGCATAATCAAGAAATACTTAAGTCATAAAAATAAATGCATAATAACAAATATCATCGATGTTAAACAAAGTGATTAACGTCTTTATTTTTCAGCTGTTGAAAGAAATGGAAATGATTTCACCATTATATGCAAGTTTGCTGAATGAAGGTAGGGAAGATATGATACAATATGTTTTTCTGCATAAAGACATTCCACATTTATTGAAAACATTTTTTTTAATATTTATGATAAGGAAATGCAAATAAAAGCAACAGTAGTATACCGATGTGCAATGGTCAATATTCGATTTAGCGAAAACAAATCCGGGTAAACAATTAAAAAACGATGGAAACACATCATTCACAGGATGAAATCAATGGATCAACAGCAACACTGAACTACCACAAACGGCAACATACATAGTATCGGATTGCCTAATAACAACAGTCATACTCCTGACTTGGTACAATATATTTTGGAGAAAAAATTGCATGTTCAACCGGTTGTGAAGCATGTGAAAACTCCTGCTTGTATATATCACTGTTCTTTTCTCTTTGTCTACAGTTATATTCTGTTTTGTGAATACATGGGAAAAAAATATGGAAAAATAAAGTATTTTACGCTAGTTTCATAGTTTTTTTAAGTTGTATTTATAATTCAAAAATTAAACCCAACATTGTTCTTCAAACGGAATTTAACTGACACCATTGATACACCAGGTTCTCTATTGGTAAGCATTATGATCAGCGCCCTAGACCACTACACGTTGTCAAAGCATTTAATTACTTTGACTTTACATTTGTTGGGTGATCATGTGGCTAACATGTAAAGACAGGGATGCTATATACTACATATATATATTTACATATATATATATATATATATATACGAGTCTAAATTGAAAACTACGTTCAAACCTATATATGTGTGTGTGTGTGTGTGTATTTTGTTGACTTGGGTTGCTACGCAAATTGAGGTTGGGTTGTTGTTTCTTTGACACATTAAATATAAGATAAATATATTCACCAAAAAGCAAAGGTATCCCTAAAATTAATTGAACTTTTTTTAGGACTAGAAATTGATAAGATCAGAAGGATACATGGACATGTAAGTAGAAAACTCTTCTCGGTTTAAAATCTATATAGCAAATATACATGTAATACTGTTATTCCACATAATAGTACTTCGTTTTCTTCATTTTGGACTCTATAGTTTACCATTTTGGACAATTATTTCTCTTACAAGGTGACCTAAATGAATAGGCAAACAGTAGCAATGAACTGAAAGCAATAATTTATCTTTCTTATCGTAATTCATAACCGTTTAACAATTTCGTACACATATAAAGTTATGCATACTTTACATTCATAGGTTAAAGACATGGTATCAACGTTAGTCGTAAAAATTATTGATGACATGTTGGAAGAAGAACATGAGCAAGAAGTAGAAGAACAGAGGAGAGGAGAGGTAAACATAATTTGTGTGTATGTTTCTGATTGCTTATTGAAGGTTTCTAAACGTCACATTCGCACAAGGAGGCTATATCAAGCGATAAACATGGCTACCGCTTAAAAGAACTTCTGGATAATTTATAATCTCGGTCTGTTTCTGAAATTAATCCTAACACCACTTTTGATTTTTTTTTATCCCTGCATACCACCATTCCCTATCCGGAATTATAATTGTCTTGAACATGCATGGAACGACAAAACTTCTACCTATTTGACGTTTACATTTTTTGACGTCAAACCTGCGAAACAATGAATGTGTTTTTTTATTTGATAGATGCTGTTTGTGCTTTTCTGTAAATGATTAATTGTTTTGGGATTGTAACACAGTAATTACTGCTGTGACCATATTTTGACTATTTACCGAAATGATGCGACTATCATACAAGTGAGAGATTTAACGCTATAAAACCAGGTTCAATCAACCATTTTCTACATTTGAAAATGCCTGTACCAAGTCAGGAGTATGACAGTCGCTGTCTATTTGTTTGATGTGTTTTGTTGTTTCATTTTGTCATTTGATTAGGCACTTTCCGTTTTAAATTTTCCTCGGAGTCGTCACTGATGAGATTTATGTAGACGAAACGCGCGTCTGGCGTACTAAATTATAATCCTGGTACCTTTGATAACTATTCAGTATTTTTGTGATTTTGCTTTTTGCATGTATCAATAGCATTATAGTTATGTGTCTTAATGTTTCTTTTCGTGTTGTTACATTACCCTTCACGGTGTTGTATCGAATACATTGTGTACATTTGTACTGGCATTAAAAAACTGTATAATTCGCTGAAATTGAAGGATCCTCATTTGGAAACCTCTACTCCAGAATAATAATGTATTAGACTTTTTAATTATGTATGGAAGTTGTTAATCTACACAACTAGGTACAGTAACTGTGTTCATTCTCAAAGGACAAAGTATTGTCCGTGTATGTTGAGATAATTTTTTAAACAACCTCTTATCAAGTGTTTTCTCGTCATGTTAATAAACGTCTACATAACAAAAATTATTCAACTTTTTCTGGATTTTCAGAGATCAGATGAACCAGATGAAAATGAGCCCAGTACTACAGGTAAACTTCTGATTATTGCAATAAAACTTCTTTTTTTAGTAATTATATATTTCATCCTGAGCGAATTAATCTGAGACAAACAAAATATTCGGTGACAATAATGGTACTGATAACAAACGTCCATTCTACCACTTAAAACTAGAAATTTGCGAGCTGATGCATAGATTGGTATAACACATCGGTTCAGTGCCATCTTAAATTGTACCTGCCCAGATTCACAACTACTGAGTTGAATAGATCATCCTGTCACATCCTTAACGAGTAAATAGTATTGAAATATTTCTTTTTAAATGGTGTTAGCTTTATCAAAATTGCACCATTATATTATAACAACAGTCGGTATTTAGCCAGACTTTTCCTGCATCATTTCACCTGAAATAATTCACAAGTTGTATTCTAGTTGTATTCTATGTTCTGCAAGTAAAATTGTGTTTTGTTCCCACTGCTTACATTGGTTATACATACTAGGAAAAGGACAGTTTGTTTGGCGTTTCATTAATAAAGGCAACAGTAGTGTACCGATTTTCAAAACTCATAAATCGATAGACAAAAACAAATCCGGGTCATAGACCAAAACCGAGGAAAATTCATTAAATACCAGAAAATGACGACACATCATTAAAATGTAACACACGCACAAATAACAGCTTATACTTTTTTCCTTGTAGAGTCAGTCTTATATCGGTGTGCCGAGGAAAACACTGACAACTTCATGTCGGAATGGCAAAAAGCGAATCAGGAAGTGTCGCACTTATTGAATAGAAACACCGAAATAGTTGCAAGAGCGACAAAACTGCCCCAGTGCGACATTCCTTCAATAAATTTCCAGCCAGATATCGATGGAATAGTAGTCGAGTTGACAAGCTTTGCAGGAATAACATTTCCGTTGACACATATCTCAATACTAAGAAATGATTATAATAGTTTGGAAAGGATTTATCCAAAGTTGAAGAAACATTTAGATCTTCGTAACTATTCCGAACAAACACTGAGTGTCTTAGCACAGTGTAAGGGCACAGAAATATCTATTGAAGGTCCGTGGCATATATGGCTTGGTGTTGTACCGCTAGCCGGCACAGTATTTCAACAGATACGATTTTTAAATATGACAAAAGTTACTTACGATTATATCAAATCAGTCGGAACAACTCTGAAGTGTAAAGCAGCTGGTAGAGCACTGGCAGGTAGTGCTCGAAACACTTTGATGAAGGTTGATTTGAGCAGTGTAAAGCATTGGACAGTTATGCCGGACGAATGCATGGATGTTCTGAAATTGCTACAGGTTGCAGTTGACGAGGTAACATTACCAGATGGTCTCATTCCTATAATATTTGCATTTAGATTTGGTGAACGAACAAAACATGATATTTCTCTTACCGGTTTCAATATGATAAGAAAGACGACAGTACATGTTGGTGTAACAATTTCAAGTAATGATTTGCAGTTATTGTGGGCCAGGCATGGACTTCAGCAAGTGACTGGAGACAGGGGTACATTGTATTCCTGCTGCTCATTTTCAGACATCGTGAATTTTCAGTCTAATACTGACGGCAGAAACATTGACGTTTCGGCTGATGTGCTTAACGTATGCACGATCCCCAATCAGGTTCAGTTTGTTCAGTTTTATGGGGATATTCCACATCGTCGTCCACACCTCACTGTTTACCATCCTGTGTCTGGAATAATTTTATGTGGAGATGTTATCAATAAAGCAACATGTGAGGCTATCGAGAGGGCGTATGGACCTTACATCTTCTCTTTCGACCAAAATGTTAATCTCCTTCGAGATCTTCGATGTAGGATGGAGTTTGTAGTTGCAGTGCCTCCAGTACCCCATGTTATAACTCCACATATGTACGTTTCGTTACCAAATATAGAAAGACTTTTACTAAAATACGATTTATTGGTACCGTATGTAAATTCCGATGACTCGCTATTGTCTGCTTTGAGGTCAGTTGGCACACAAATGACAGAAAGACTTTGCAATTTGTATGATGAATATCGACTGACAGGAGACAGCACTGCTACATGGGAAGCATATTATTTAGGTATGTATAATTTCCTCATTATTTGTGTCTTATCTGATGTAAAAGACACCAATGTCTTCAAAGAAATGAAACTTAGTTGTGTTATGAAATGCATTTAAGATACTATGTATAACTCTATTGGCACATAAAACAATATATTCATTAGGATCTGCGAAATGATAATATGTATGACTCAAGACCTGGATTCATCTACCAAAAATATAATCGAATTGCAAGTGTAGGTACCATTTTATTCTATTATTATTATCCAGTTCTTATTCCATGCACACAATATGTAGTTGAATTTACACCTGTGTAAATCATTTTTGTTTTTGTAATGAAAAAAAAAACAATTGTATAAGTCCAAATTAAGAAATACAAACAGAACTCTATATTCATTTAAACGGTCGAACAAGACACACTACAATTAATAAGAATTGTTTTCATCAATCCATGACACAATTCATAATGGATTTCATCTTTGTTTGTCCTTTATTGAGCACTTTATAATTTATACTATTTCTACAGATCATGTCTGATGTTGTATGCAGGTAAGACGACAAGTTATATGTGACAACACTCAGGGATGTTTCGCACTAAAATCGAAATGACACATTTTTCGATTGAAGTTGTGTATATCATGAAAAAAGTTTAACATAATATCAAGCGTGTAAGAGGTCAATACTTGTGAAATGCTGCTTCATTGAGTGTCAATCAATGTATATAAATGTCTGTAGTGCTGAGTGCAAAATGTAAAAGTTAAATATTTCTCTTCAGAGCTATGTCTTGAAAAGATGTTTTGGGGAAGACCTGCATCACCTGTATCGAACAAATTGGCAGTGGAAATAGGTCCAGGTGCGGTTAGTCTTATGAACTGCAGAACAGGCCAATTGGGATTTCTTGCGTTGGAGCCTTGGATTTACAGAGCCAGGCCACCACCACTTAAGATATGGTTTAAGTCCAGTACAGCAATGTCGAAAGTAGAAACTTTCTACGGTTTTCACAATTTTCTTGACAGTACGTGTGAATTGCTGGGAAAACAGTTTATAAAAAGATTTCTTGAAGATTCGTTCATAAGTCAGAGTGTACTTCCTGGTAGCTGTGTTGACTTTTTCCAACATCTACAAGGTCAACCTAATTCTCACTACAAAGGAGTTAGCATAGGAAAAATGTCCCGGGAAGATGTAGCGATGAGTCTGATGACAATGGCTTCTCCACGAGCTTCCAAAGTGTGTACGCGGATGATAGAGTTTCTTACCCTAGCAGACCTACAGTTACAAGATGTCCTACTACCAGGTATTAATAAATTCATTATGTATTGCACTTTTCTGTACACAATTGTTTTGGAGACATAGCTCTCTCTATATATTCGGGCACTTATTATTCATTTAAATGACCAACGCTTAATTCGAATAACTTGCCAATAGACAACAAAGAAACATTAGTCATTTTCAAACAAAATCTTTCCATCTTTATGGAAAGCAATATGTAATTGGTATGTCTTGATACCGTTTGCCATTAAAAGTTTCAGAATCTAAATATATCCCTTTAATTAAACAAGAAGGCAGCTAGGGACATACATTATTGTTTGATATGGTAGGCGCAGGGCGGATGACATCATTGAAACGTGCGTTCTTATAGACATTTGTGTGTAGGTAATACTTGAATATTTTATGTATAGTCTGTTCGCTGGACATTGACACATTGTTTAGCTTAAACATTGAATACATTGCCTTGATCAAAATCGAATAATCGAAACTATAGAAAGATCGTTATTTGTCTGTTAAGTTTACTTTATATTATCTCAAATTTCACTCTACCACTTGTGCATTGACATAAATTAAACTTATATCATTTAATTTCCAGGTATCATTGAAAATCAACTAGTGCGTTTTCCTGTTATTCAAACCTGGGATACATCTGGAAACAAGACTTTCAGGTTAATCCCGAATAAATTTATTGAGCTGTGTTCAGCTGATGGAAGCGATAAAGAAGAAGCGGAGAGGTTAACCACGGCAATTATACAACAGCTTGAGACGCGACAACTGGTATATGCTCGAAAGTTCAACTATCTGAAAGGAGCATCATTCCCTTGGATTATACCAGTAAGGGATAAGCTTAACAAAAGGAAGAAAAGACTAAATGCTACACAACTTCTTGACACACTGACATTTGTTTCTTGTGTAGCATTGATTCAACAGAAGTGGTTTGTAAACTTTAAAAATATAGATCCAATGCTCTCGACACTTCCTGTAAATCAATTTACTATGCAATCGTTACAAATATTAGGAAACATAGATTTGTCCTTCGTTGGGACACTCAAAATTCGCCGCCTGCATAAAAGTATACCTTTTCAGTTGCCGACGGCTAACGCAACAGTTACAACTGCAGAAAAATCAGACGTGGAAAATCCAAATCCGACTGAAGAAAGTGAAGCTGTTAACCATACACAAGATGTCGTGGAGGAGTATGAAGAGGACACGAAATGTCAAGATATGGTAAAATCACCAACAACGCACCTTCCTATGACTGTAAAAACTTTTTGGACGGCCCCTGAACTTGAAATTTTGCATGTTTTCAAAATGAAAAAATACAGACAAAATACGTTGAAAGAACTTTTTGAAATATACTGTAATTTATGTCGTGATAGGAAAGTACCGGACAGAAGTTTTGACAGTTTTAAGAGAAAACTGAACCGTGTCATGTCCACTTAATGAAATGAAATTTATAAAATGTTCAACCTACCATAGCAATTCAAGTTATATGATATATATAGATATTTCATCAACGCTTGTATTTTCTCTCAATTATATCTCATTCAATCTTCGGACAATAAATGTTATGACATAGCATATAAACTTAAAACATACAATCATGTTCTTTTATTCTAAAAGCTTGATGTTATGTTCATAGCTATTATTTTACTTCAATTTGTACTAAAAACAAAATGCAATGGTTTTTATGCAATCGTGGATTCGTCGTATGTCTGCAAACGTTTTATATAGTAATACTATGTTATATATTAGTAAGGTATTTTGTGTTTTGCTGGAGGTGGTTGTTTAACCTTGTACTTTCTATTCGGATTTCTAAGGGTAAATTTCTACCTGCACATACCATTGTATATCAGTGCAATCATATCATCTGTTATGTTGTTACGTCTTTGCAAACAGACTGGGGTGTACTCTATTATCATGTATATAAAAAAAAGTGTGATATTCGTGTGCGTGAATATTTTTTTT
>NW_027269135.1:0-7500 GCF_963676685.1 Mytilus edulis
AAAATAAAAATGTTCTTGAATAATTGAGAGTTTGTTTCTTCAATAAACTGTCATAAATAAACAGTCATGCATATTGATTGATTGATTAGTTGGTTGATTGATTGGTTGGTTGGTTGGTTGGTTTGTTGGTTGGTTGATTAAACACGTTTGATAGGGTCACTTAGAACAAGGGGAAAAAGACCTCAAGAGACCTTGCATCCCGTATTAAACGCATGACACGGAAACATACATTAAGTGATTGATTGGTTGGTTGGTTAAACACGTTGGTTAAACATGTTGATTTAACACGTTGGTTAAACACGTTGGCTGGTTAAACACGTTTGATAGGCTCAATTTAAACAAGCGAAAAAAAAAACATCTTGGATCCCGTATTTAACACATGAAACGGAAACATGCATTGATTTATTTATTGGTTGGTTGGTTGGTTAAACACGTTGGTTAAACATGTCGGTTAAACACGTAGTTTAAACACGTTGGCTGGTTAAACACGTTTGATAGGCTCAATTTTAACAAACGAAAAAAACCCATCTCGGATCCCGTTTTTAACACATGAAACGGAAACATGCATTGATTGATTGATTGGTTGTTTGGTTGGTTGGTTAAACACGTTGGTTAAACCCATTGGATAGGCTCAAAATTGGATCCCGTATTTAACACATGAAACGGAAACATGCATTGATTGATTGATTGATTGGTTGGTTGGTTAAACACGTTGGTTAAACATGTTGGTTAAACATATTGGTTAAACACCTTGGTTAAACATATTGGTTAAACACCTTGGTTAAACATAATGGTTAAACACGTTGGCTGGTTAAACACGTTGGATAGGCTCAATTTAAACAAGCGAAAAAAAAACCATCTTGGATCCCGTATTTAACACATGAAACGGAAACATGCATTGATTGATTGATTGATTGATTGGTTGGTTGGTTGGGTGGTTGGTTGGTTGGTTAAACATGTTGGTTAAACACGTTGGTTAAACACGTTGGCTGGTTAAACACGTTAGATAGGCTCAATTTAAACAAGCGAAAAAAACCATCTTGGATCCCGTATTTAACACATGAAACGCAAACATGCATTGATTGATTGATTGGTTGGTTGGTTGGTTGGTTGGTAAGTTGGTTAAACACGTTGGTTAAACACGTTGGTTAAACACGTTTGCTGGTTAACACGTTAGATAGGCTCAATTTAAACGAGCGAAAAAAAACCATCTTGGATCCCGTATTTAACACATGAAACGGAAACATGCATTGATTGATTGATTGATTGGTTGGGTGGTTGGTTGGTTGGTTGGTTGGTTGGTTGGTTAAACATGTTGGTTAAACACGTTGGTTAAACACGTTGGCTGGTTAAACACGTTAGATAGGGCTCAATTTAAACGAGCGAAAAAAAAAACATCTTGGATCCCGTATTTAACACATGAAACGGAAACATGCATTGATTGATTGATTGATTGATTGATTGGTTGGTTGGTTGGTTGGTTGGTTGGTTGGTTGGTTGGTTGTTGGTTAAACACGTTAGTTAAACATATTTGTTAAACATGTTGGTTAAACACGTTTGATAGGCTCAATTAAAACAAGCGAAAAAAAAGAGACCTTGAATCCCGTATCAAACACATGAAACGGAAACATTGATTGATTGATTGATTGGTTGGTTGGTTGGTTGGTTGGTTTGGTTGGTTGGTTGGTTGAAATTCAAACACACATAAAACTGTTTAAATAGTGCCAAAACCACATAATTTGATGACCTTGACCTTTGACCTTGTGACCTTCGTCAAGGTCATTGCTCCACAAGGTCATTGCAAAAGACCCTATGGGTCAAGGACCTTTTGTTTAAGAGTTTTGCCTAAAAATGGCTTTTTAAAAACCATCGATGGGAGTTATGTCCCTTACATGATGGTAAAATCAATATAGTCATAATGTGAAAAAGTTGCCCCTTGAAGTATTTAACATTTTTCACTGCTTAAATTTTCTGTATCTATAACCATTCAAGAATTATAGGGAAATCAAAGAGATATGAAAATCTAAAATATGACCTTGACCTTTGACCTTGACCTAATTTTCTAAGTTAGGACCCAGGGGACTCAAATAAAAACATTCCAGGGTTATACGGTTAACGGTTTATGAGTTAAAAAAACATACCGACAAATTTATTCCGTAAAGATAGATAACTCCAATAAAATTTCATCGAATCGCTTCGATCCAAATTAGCCAAAATTTTCTGAGGATGTAACGAACAATTTGTAAAAAGAATTTTGTCGCTATCTTTTTTTGTTACGAAGGAGATGCACACACATGATAAACAGTGAATAGGGAGATAACTCTTACAGAGAAAATTGTTCGTCTTAGCAGGGTGAAATTTAAAAGCGCATAAACTATACGATACAATATGAGAAATATCTAAGCGACATATTGCGAAGCAAACATTTATCGCAAGAACAAAATTTGGCGGAAAAAAAAAAATAATAATAATTAAAAACCAATTGTTCAGAGAACAATTGAAGGTCTTTCCATCAAAACAATGTATTTTGATATGAAAAGTTGTGAAACTAAGTTTAAAATGTCATTTCAATCGTCAAATGATAGCTCCAAGTAAGCTGATTCCAAAAATATATTGTTTCCACACATTTTTTTTAAATAAGGGGAGATAATTTGTTACTTCCGGTTTGAAAAATGTTACTTCCGATTATATTTGAATATTTACTTGACACTGATTCCAAAAATATCTGGTTCTATATACTTTTTATATTAATAAAGTACAAAAAAATAGCTATTTCCGGTTTACAAAAGGTCACTTCCGGTTGTTTTTTACAAGGTTAAATGGTTTGATACCTTTTTCTAAAAGTTGTATATCTTTATCATGTATACATATAGAATAAAAGCAAAGGTCAAAATCTAGAACGTCAAATTAAGCTATGACCTTGAGATCAATTTCAAGGTCATTAACCAAGGACCTCAAATCAAAAGACCATAGGTCTTTATTATATTTAGTTAATGAGTTATATCACCAAACGCGTATTTTTAAATACAAGAGGGGAGAAAACTCCCTTTTACATTCAACGTACGCTTGCAATCAAAATTTACATCTTACGACATGTCGCAACTAACAATTTAGTAAAAATAATTTGTTGATATCTTATACAGTCTTTGGATATAAGTGAAAATAAGCCAAATTCAAATATTAGAATATGACCTTGACCTTTGACCTTGACCTAATTTTCATTTTTTGGGACCAAGGACCTCAAATCAAAAGATCCTAGGTCTCTATCACTTATGATTTATAAGATAGAAATTCATATCACTTATATCAGATGCATAAGGGGAAATAACTCTCATATGGAGCGGTCATATCGCTTCGGTCAAAATAGGACAAATCATGCGAAGGATATAACGAGCAATTTTGTAAAATAAATTTGTCATAATCTTTTACGGTTGCGAAGGAGATGCGCTAACAAGGAAAACAGTGTTTGGGGAGATAACTCCTACAAAGAAAAGTATTCGTATACGCAGGGTAAATTTCAAAAGCGCATAAACTGTTCGATATCATATACCAAATATCTAAGCGACATATTGCGAAACAAATGTTTATCGCAAGAACAAAATTAGGCGGAAGAAAAAAAAAAAAAAATAATCAGAAGAAAAACAATAGGTCTTTCCACAGAAAAGTGGAAAGACCTAATAATAATAATAATCAGAACAAAAACAATAAGTCTTTCCACAGAAAAGTGGAAAGACTTAATAATAATAATAATCAGAACAAATACAATAAGTCTTTCCACAGAAAAGTGGAAAGACTTAATAATCAGAACAAATACAATAGGCTTTCCACAGAAAAAGTGGAAAGACCTAATAATCAGAAGAAAAACAAATATAAAGCAATTGTTTTGAAAACAATTGTTAGGCAGTCTTTCCCCTCTGATGAATGGGTAATTGATTTTTTATTGATTGATTTGGAAAAAAGGGGGGGGGGGTATTTGTTTATTTGTTCTGTTTGTTTGCTTTGGTATTGGGTCTATATTATTATGTTACCGGAGAAGTTTCATGTTTAGTTTGGAAAGTTTTTCTTTTATTTTAGATACAGCGCGCGCGCAAGATTGAGGAGACATCACGTGACGCGGGTTTATATTAAGAAAAACTTAGTCTTTTAATTTCTTTTTAGGTCGGGACCTTGAACAGACAACAAGTCTAGAGATGGAATGTACACAATGTAATTTCTTTTGTCATTGTAGGAAATTGACATTTTGATCACAGTTCAACAGCAGTGCATGTTTTGGATTTAATCGATCCGGTGTAACTTTAAAACACATTTAATGATTATTTTTTGATAATGTCCATTTTTCAGCACCTGTTTGTAACACAGATTAGTATTTCAATCTCGGAGCGGACATTTTATTGTAGGTTTTTACTGAGATTGACGGAC
Organism: Mytilus edulis; assembly: GCF_963676685.1. NCBI lineage: Eukaryota > Metazoa > Mollusca > Bivalvia > Mytilida > Mytilidae > Mytilus > Mytilus edulis. The sequence goes on from NW_027269135.1 coordinate 4,420, forward strand.
CTAGCAAGCGATTTTTACTGCATTGCCATTTCTTTTTTCTAGGAAAAGTCTTGAGAGATATCTGCAAAAAGTTTTTTTATGAACCTTCAGTACATGTATGCCCTGCTGACTGCAAATTTTCAGGTCGATTGGACTTGTAGTTTCAGAGAATATGTGGATTTTTTTTCAGAAGAGACGTAAGAACAATAATAAAATAAAAATGTTCTTGAATAATTGAGAGTTTGTTTCTTCAATAAACTGTCATAAATAAACAGTCATGCATATTGATTGATTGATTAGTTGGTTGATTGATTGGTTGGTTGGTTGGTTGGTTTGTTGGTTGGTTGATTAAACACGTTTGATAGGGTCACTTAGAACAAGGGGAAAAAGACCTCAAGAGACCTTGCATCCCGTATTAAACGCATGACACGGAAACATACATTAAGTGATTGATTGGTTGGTTGGTTAAACACGTTGGTTAAACATGTTGATTTAACACGTTGGTTAAACACGTTGGCTGGTTAAACACGTTTGATAGGCTCAATTTAAACAAGCGAAAAAAAAACATCTTGGATCCCGTATTTAACACATGAAACGGAAACATGCATTGATTTATTTATTGGTTGGTTGGTTGGTTAAACACGTTGGTTAAACATGTCGGTTAAACACGTAGTTTAAACACGTTGGCTGGTTAAACACGTTTGATAGGCTCAATTTTAACAAACGAAAAAAACCCATCTCGGATCCCGTTTTTAACACATGAAACGGAAACATGCATTGATTGATTGATTGGTTGTTTGGTTGGTTGGTTAAACACGTTGGTTAAACCCATTGGATAGGCTCAAAATTGGATCCCGTATTTAACACATGAAACGGAAACATGCATTGATTGATTGATTGATTGGTTGGTTGGTTAAACACGTTGGTTAAACATGTTGGTTAAACATATTGGTTAAACACCTTGGTTAAACATATTGGTTAAACACCTTGGTTAAACATAATGGTTAAACACGTTGGCTGGTTAAACACGTTGGATAGGCTCAATTTAAACAAGCGAAAAAAAAACCATCTTGGATCCCGTATTTAACACATGAAACGGAAACATGCATTGATTGATTGATTGATTGATTGGTTGGTTGGTTGGGTGGTTGGTTGGTTGGTTAAACATGTTGGTTAAACACGTTGGTTAAACACGTTGGCTGGTTAAACACGTTAGATAGGCTCAATTTAAACAAGCGAAAAAAACCATCTTGGATCCCGTATTTAACACATGAAACGCAAACATGCATTGATTGATTGATTGGTTGGTTGGTTGGTTGGTTGGTAAGTTGGTTAAACACGTTGGTTAAACACGTTGGTTAAACACGTTTGCTGGTTAACACGTTAGATAGGCTCAATTTAAACGAGCGAAAAAAACCATCTTGGATCCCGTATTTAACACATGAAACGGAAACATGCATTGATTGATTGATTGATTGGTTGGGTGGTTGGTTGGTTGGTTGGTTGGTTGGTTGGTTAAACATGTTGGTTAAACACGTTGGTTAAACACGTTGGCTGGTTAAACACGTTAGATAGGCTCAATTTAAACGAGCGAAAAAAAAAACATCTTGGATCCCGTATTTAACACATGAAACGGAAACATGCATTGATTGATTGATTGATTGATTGATTGGTTGGTTGGTTGGTTGGTTGGTTGGTTGGTTGGTTGGTTGTTGGTTAAACACGTTAGTTAAACATATTTGTTAAACATGTTGGTTAAACACGTTTGATAGGCTCAATTAAAACAAGCGAAAAAAAAGAGACCTTGAATCCCGTATCAAACACATGAAACGGAAACATTGATTGATTGATTGATTGGTTGGTTGGTTGGTTGGTTGGTTGGTTGGTTGGTTGGTTGAAATTCAAACACACATAAAACTGTTTAAATAGTGCCAAAACCACATAATTTGATGACCTTGACCTTTGACCTTGTGACCTTCGTCAAGGTCATTGCTCCACAAGGTCATTGCAAAAGACCCTATGGGTCAAGGACCTTTTGTTTAAGAGTTTTGCCTAAAAATGGCTTTTTAAAAACCATCGATGGGAGTTATGTCCCTTACATGATGGTAAAATCAATATAGTCATAATGTGAAAAAGTTGCCCCTTGAAGTATTTAACATTTTTCACTGCTTAAATTTTCTGTATCTATAACCATTCAAGAATTATAGGGAAATCAAAGAGATATGAAAATCTAAAATATGACCTTGACCTTTGACCTTGACCTAATTTTCTAAGTTAGGACCCAGGGGACTCAAATAAAAACATTCCAGGGTTATACGGTTAACGGTTTATGAGTTAAAAAAACATACCGACAAATTTATTCCGTAAAGATAGATAACTCCAATAAAATTTCATCGAATCGCTTCGATCCAAATTAGCCAAAATTTTCTGAGGATGTAACGAACAATTTGTAAAAAGAATTTTGTCGCTATCTTTTTTTGTTACGAAGGAGATGCACACACATGATAAACAGTGAATAGGGAGATAACTCTTACAGAGAAAATTGTTCGTCTTAGCAGGGTGAAATTTAAAAGCGCATAAACTATACGATACAATATGAGAAATATCTAAGCGACATATTGCGAAGCAAACATTTATCGCAAGAACAAAATTTGGCGGAAAAAAAAAAATAATAATAATAATAATAATAATCAGAACAAAAACAATAAGTCTTTCCACAGAAAAGTGGAAAGACTTAATAATAATAATAATCAGAACAAATACAATAAGTCTTTCCACAGAAAAGTGAAAAGACTTAATAATCAGAACAAATACAATAGGCTTTCCACAGAAAAGTGGAAAGACCTAATAATCAGAAGAAAAACAAATATAAAGCAATTGTTTTGAAAACAATTGTTAGGCAGTCTTTCCCCTCTGATGAATGGGTAATTGATTTTTTATTGATTGATTTGGAAAAAAGGGGGGGGGGGTATTTGTTTATTTGTTTGTTTGTTTGCTTTGGTATTGGGTCTATATTATTATGTTACCGGAGAAGTTTCATGTTTAGTTTGGAAAGTTTTTCTTTTATTTTAGATACAGCGCGCGCGCAAGATTGAGGAGACA
>NW_027269135.1:15000-17500 GCF_963676685.1 Mytilus edulis
AATATCTAAGCGACATATTGCGAAGCAAACATTTATCGCAAGAACAAAATTTGGCGGAAAAAAAAAAATAATAATAATAATAATAATAATCAGAACAAAAACAATAAGTCTTTCCACAGAAAAGTGGAAAGACTTAATAATAATAATAATCAGAACAAATACAATAAGTCTTTCCACAGAAAAGTGAAAAGACTTAATAATCAGAACAAATACAATAGGCTTTCCACAGAAAAGTGGAAAGACCTAATAATCAGAAGAAAAACAAATATAAAGCAATTGTTTTGAAAACAATTGTTAGGCAGTCTTTCCCCTCTGATGAATGGGTAATTGATTTTTTATTGATTGATTTGGAAAAAAGGGGGGGGGGGGTATTTGTTTATTTGTTTGTTTGTTTGCTTTGGTATTGGGTCTATATTATTATGTTACCGGAGAAGTTTCATGTTTAGTTTGGAAAGTTTTTCTTTTATTTTAGATACAGCGCGCGCGCAAGATTGAGGAGACATCACGTGACGCGGGTTTATATTAAGAAAAACTTAGTCTTTTAATTTCTTTTTAGGTCGGGACCTTGAACAGACAACAAGTCTAGAGATGGAATGTACACAATGTAATTTCTTTTGTCATTGTAGGAAATTGACATTTTGATCACAGTTCAACAGCAGTGCATGTTTTGGATTTAATCGATCCGGTGTAACTTTAAAACACATTTAATGATTATTTTTTGATAATGTCCATTTTTCAGCACCTGTTTGTAACACAGATTAGTATTTCAATCTCGGAGCGGACATTTTATTGTAGGTTTTTACTGAGATTGACGGACCTAGCAAGCGATTTTTACTGCATTGCCATTTCTTTTTTCTAGGAAAAGTCTTGAGAGATATCTGCAAAAAGTTTTTTTATGAACCTTCAGTACATGTATGCCCTGCTGACTGCAAATTTTCAGGTCGATTGGACTTGTAGTTTCAGAGAATATGTGGATTTTTTTTCAGAAGAGACGTAAGAACAATAATAAAATAAAAATGTTCTTGAATAATTGAGAGTTTGTTTCTTCAATAAACTGTCATAAATAAACAGTCATGCATATTGATTGATTGATTAGTTGGTTGATTGATTGGTTGGTTGGTTGGTTGGTTTGTTGGTTGGTTGATTAAACACGTTTGATAGGGTCACTTAGAACAAGGGGAAAAAGACCTCAAGAGACCTTGCATCCCGTATTAAACGCATGACACGGAAACATACATTAAGTGATTGATTGGTTGGTTGGTTAAACACGTTGGTTAAACATGTTGATTTAACACGTTGGTTAAACACGTTGGCTGGTTAAACACGTTTGATAGGCTCAATTTAAACAAGCGAAAAAAAAACATCTTGGATCCCGTATTTAACACATGAAACGGAAACATGCATTGATTTATTTATTGGTTGGTTGGTTGGTTAAACACGTTGGTTAAACATGTCGGTTAAACACGTAGTTTAAACACGTTGGCTGGTTAAACACGTTTGATAGGCTCAATTTTAACAAACGAAAAAAACCCATCTCGGATCCCGTTTTTAACACATGAAACGGAAACATGCATTGATTGATTGATTGGTTGTTTGGTTGGTTGGTTAAACACGTTGGTTAAACCCATTGGATAGGCTCAAAATTGGATCCCGTATTTAACACATGAAACGGAAACATGCATTGATTGATTGATTGATTGGTTGGTTGGTTAAACACGTTGGTTAAACATGTTGGTTAAACATATTGGTTAAACACCTTGGTTAAACATATTGGTTAAACACCTTGGTTAAACATAATGGTTAAACACGTTGGCTGGTTAAACACGTTGGATAGGCTCAATTTAAACAAGCGAAAAAAAAACCATCTTGGATCCCGTATTTAACACATGAAACGGAAACATGCATTGATTGATTGATTGATTGATTGGTTGGTTGGTTGGGTGGTTGGTTGGTTGGTTAAACATGTTGGTTAAACACGTTGGTTAAACACGTTGGCTGGTTAAACACGTTAGATAGGCTCAATTTAAACAAGCGAAAAAAACCATCTTGGATCCCGTATTTAACACATGAAACGCAAACATGCATTGATTGATTGATTGGTTGGTTGGTTGGTTGGTTGGTAAGTTGGTTAAACACGTTGGTTAAACACGTTGGTTAAACACGTTTGCTGGTTAACACGTTAGATAGGCTCAATTTAAACGAGCGAAAAAAACCATCTTGGATCCCGTATTTAACACATGAAACGGAAACATGCATTGATTGATTGATTGATTGGTTGGGTGGTTGGTTGGTTGGTTGGTTGGTTGGTTGGTTAAACATGTTGGTTAAACACGTTGGTTAAACACGTTGGCTGGTTAAACACGTTAGATAGGCTCAATTTAAACGAGCGAAAAAAAAAACATCTTGGATCCCGTATTTAACACATGAAACGGAAACATGCATTGATTGATTGATTGATTGATTGATTGGTTGGTTGGTTGGTTGGTTGGTTGGTTGGTTG
>NW_027269136.1:0-30772 GCF_963676685.1 Mytilus edulis
GAGATCTGGATATAAAAGTAGTTGTTCCCTGATCATCTTGGTTCATGTGTGTACATTTCAGTCTATGTGGTCACAAGGCTAATGGAAATATACGAAAGCCGAGAAGGCTCACCTATAATTCGGAATTCAACATTCGGAATTCAGCATTCACAATTCAGAATTCGGAATTCAGAATTCGGAAATATTTGTTTTATAATGTTATAAACTTAGTTATTATTGTAATAATTACTATTTGTTTTCACTGTGATATGAAAATTTAATACCTGTCTTTATATCATCTACTGCTTCTTAAATAAAGAAATTCTATTATTTGTCCATGGCATAATCTATATAGGAGGGTTTGCTTTCATTTCATCTTTGTGTGTTTACTGGTTTGAAATTAACCCCTGTAATCCTATGGTTTTAACTTCCAACCTTACCACCACCCCAACAAATACCACTACGCTGTTTATATTCCTCGTCTTTATTTACTCTCTAAAAACAAGCATGTTCATGAAACCCCCAAAATATCTTATTTCAAACAAAAAGCGAAAACCCGATTAGCGTTAAAATCAAATATACAATTACATCAAACTTAGGTAGTAAAAGCTTTTTCATGATCAAAAGATAATTTCTCTTGAAAAACTTTGTAAAAAAAGTATTCTCATTATCCGTATTTTGACATGTAGACACGGACCTCCATATAGTTTATATCTATAATTTGGAAGGGATTATTTAATGGGAAAAAGCAAGGCGACAAACAGGTGACGCGGATTTTAGCACTTTTCTAGCTTTGGGCTTGCTCTCTCTCAACACTAGTACTATATTACATGCCTATGAGTCTAACTACAATCCCTTTTTTGTCATTTGCCCTTGTATAAACGCATGTTTCTGAAGGGGACTTTACTAGTTCCTTGAAACGTTTTCTTGGAAAGATGTTTGATTGTAAAAAAAAAGTTCAAAGATATATTATATCCTATATTTATTTGCAATCCCCTTTCCACTGACGCGATAAGAACGTGTACATATCTTGCTGAGAAAGGCGATATCAATTTCCAGCGATTTTTAGTGCGGTGAAAGTAAACCTACACAATACTAAGTACATACAAAAACGTAACACAACATGTTTGAAACTTTTATTACATTTACTCCATTATCTACTATAATAAAAGCAACAAAACAAATAATAACCTGGGGTATTGCATGTGTCTCTTAATTCATTTGGATCGATCATAATAGTTTAACGAGTAAGTGAATGAATTCTACTTAAAACGTACAGAAGCAAATAAACTATATGCATATTCCTGATGTGAACATGTGAATAAATGATGAATAAACTCTGCTTTGTTTTTGTCCGATATGTTGAGCCGGATACCAGTTTCAAAGACTTTTGATTGATCTAGCGGACAAAGGTTCGAACTTACGACATTCTGTACTCAGACAAGCATGCTACCAACGAGACCATCTAGTTTGTTTAGTATAATCATGGATGTTTAAATATTACTTCCATGGTATTATAATATATTCTTCCTGAATAAAAATATTTTTTATAAAGCCCTGTTATTTACATAGCTACTGTTATATTTCATGGGAGATAAATTGTTTCAATCTTTAGACAAAATAATGTTCCATTTGTTGTTGCGTTTTAAATGACACTCACTATACAAACGGTAAGCAATGACCGATCATCATAGACTATCAATTACAGAACTATTAAACTCATTATGTATGTTTATCTTAAGCCAGCAAATTCTCAAGTTTCTAATACTATAATCTGACAAGTAAATAACCTGTGTATTCCTATCTTTATCTTTATCTTGTATTTAATTTGAAGTCGGTCGCAGTTGAAAGTTAGCTCTTATAATAATAATAATTACTGTATTTAAAGAATGTGACTCAATTAGCATTCACTAATCTACCTTGAGACCCCTCACAAAAATAATACAGAACACATATTATAGATATTACTGTCTTTGAACATATCATGCTTTATATATGTTGTGTACAAGATGTAAGTTTGTACAAATTATAATTTGTACAAAAACCCTGTACAAATTATAATTTATAAGTTATAAGTTTTTGACACCTACCTTCTTGCAACAGGTGATACAGGTTTAACTTATAAAATGTACCAGTGTAATGTTTTAAATTCAAAATAATATACGTCAACCTAACATTTAGTGCTATTCTCCTTGCCTTCTAACTGGAAATGAGGATACCTGAATGGTTTTAATTCTAATTTTATTTTTTTCCTTATACCATATTCATATCTATACAAAATCTTGTGAGGTCTTATAATGTTTTTGCATCAATGCTCAGTATTAGACTGTATCACGAAGTTGTGAAAATTGACAGAAATATGCGGAGCAAAAGACTGTGTGCTTGCATCATCCATTTTTGTTCAGCAGGTCATAAAACACTGATAATTTGTACAAAAATTCTCTACAAATTATAATTTGTACAACATTACAACTTGTACACAACATATATATAAATGATTGTCTGTAGAAAAAGGAAAAATAAATTATACATCTAATTTATTACTCAGACTTGTAAATAAATAAGGCCGTTAGGTTTCTCGTTTGAATTGTTTTACATTGTCTTATCGGGGCCTTTTATAGCTGACTATGCGGTATGGGCTTTGCTCATTGTTGAAGTCCGTACGGTGACCTATAGTTGTAAATGTCTGTGTCATTTTGGTCTTTTGTGGATAGTTGTCTCATTGGCAATCATACCGCATCTTCTTTTTTATATTGTATATAAAGATGTCTTTTTTTTTTGGAACTCATAATTGATAATAAATAGTTAAAATCTTTTTAAATATAACCATTATTATTTGTTCTAGTACTTCAATTTATGATACTGTAGTTAATGACGAGTGTGTAGGAGGCACGCGCGGGAAATGTTTATTTGTAACAGTTGATTGACATACAGTAACACATGCGATGATAATTTTCATTTTCCACATCACGTATCTTAAAACTTTTGACTTGACTATATTTCACTTAATAAAAAAAAGAGACATATAGAAAAAGTTGGCCAAGTTTTGTAATAAATAATTTTGTTTGAACATGCTCCAAATTGTCAACCTGGCAGGACGGACTCCACCGGCCGTCAATATATACTTGGGGTACACCAGATGAGTTATAGGCGAGTGATAAGAGAGCCAAATTTACATTTTTAATGCACCTGCATAACACACGTGTAAATTATATATCACTTGAAAGCTAAGAATGTGTACTTTCTAAATGTCCCGGTCGTCAAAAGACATAATGGTGCATTTCTTTTTAAATCGAGGTCAAAGGTCATGGGTGCAATTTCAATTCACGGATACTTCCAGTAGAAAAATCAAGTCAAACAAATGCAAAAACGAAACAATTTTTATAGGAATGCTGTATTACTGTTGAGAAAATATCTTTCTAGCATAGTATTAATTAATTTTGGTTGGCTTTAACGGTAACGCATGTTACGTAACGTTTTCTCTCGGAGTATCTGTAGTCGCCCTTGCATTATCTAAATCTTAAAATACCTCCATATCATTTGATTGCACGTAATTTACAAACATATATCTGCAAATTTGATATAAATAATCCGAAACAAAATATTTGAAGCAAGGGGAAATATAACATATGACGTATTTTTAATTGTTTAGAAAAGTCCCATGATGAGCTGTACATTAAAATTGAGGAAGCATATGGTCTCCAGTTAGTTTGAAAGCCTGCCAACCGCTTCAAGATCAGACAGCAGATATTTTTTTTTTATTATTGTAGAGCAATATGTTGAGTCTGGATCATACCGCAATTTCATTTACATCACTAAATCAGATATGAAAAGAGTACTAACTAACATTACTAAATGAGTAAAGTGCTACTAGTATATACAAATTGACAATTTTAATATGAAACATCACAAGGAAAATATGATCACTCATTGTACGTCAAACTGTGTTTGATTTTACTTTAGTCGGCCGCCCGTGTATCTTGAGATGTCTAATTAATCAAACAACACTTGACAAAGTAGTTTGTACTTTTTAAAATTACGATAGTGATGACATTCGGCTACTTTATCACTAAGTTTTACTTTTTTATATCTTGTTCACCGCTTCAAACGGAGGACAACGTTATCTTAATATTGAACCTTTTATTTTGGCTTTCTTATGTTAAAATTCCGTATCGTATAACCTAAATGATCGAAACGGTCTGACCAATGGGATGTTGGACCATTTAGGTGTCGGAATATTGCGATATCGGAATATTATAGCTTAATTTCAACTTGCAATCTCATCATTCTTATCGGTCAGCATATCCATACAAAGACAACTTCCTTGGCATGGGCATATATCAGTACAGCAGAGGTTTTGCTCAAAGCGGACAACAAGATCACTTTATACAGATTGAATTAAAATTTGGGAATGGACATTAGGGATTTATCAACGAGACACCAACCGTTCAAAAAGCAGGCAACGACCGAAGACCACCAATGGGTCATCAATGCAGCAAGAAACTCCCAAACCCGAAGGCGTTCTTCAGCTGGCCCCTAAACAAAAATGTACTAGTTTTGAAATAATAATGGACGTCATACTAAGCTTCGAAATTAAAATAAAAAAATCATACAAAACTAAGAAAGGCCAGAGCTCCTGATTTGGGACAGGCGCAAAATTGCGGCGGGTTAAATATGTTTTGGTAATATCAACCCTCGCCCTATACCTATACCAATGCGTGTACAGATCTTGTAGAAAGTTGAGTGACATCATACCGGACCGATGTCGTCTTTTAGCCAACCAAAGTCATACGGAGAACTTTTATGTTTCTGTAGTTAGGTCGACATTGTCTTGGATGAAATTTTGACCCCCAGAAGAAAAATAAATGCCATGTAGAATGTATGCCCCATTTTCAATTTTATAATCTCCTGAGTAGTCAAACTTGTTAATAGTTATCAAAGGTGTTGGTCCATAAATACGTTGCATTTGTAATGATAAACCTACATGAAAAAGAGTTAAAAGAAATATTTATAGATAATATACATTCAACTAAAGCCATACATCTAAGAACTTTGTCAATAGGAATATCGTACGCTTTATTAACTGCCGCAGATGCGCCCATCATCCAAAAGGCAATACAGAAATGTTTTTAAAGCAGGTGGCATAATTTCATTGAATAATCCAGTGAAATGTTTTTAGATAATGGATATTCATCTGATTGGATTACAAATTTACCCTATATCTGCTTCCGTAAAATACTAGGAGCTGCATAAAGTGCTTGCAACCAGTTTCGCAGTCACTGCTCAGATCTTTAAATTTGACAGATCGTACTTCACAGTCATTTTAAACGGGTAATTTTCCGTCATTACGGCATAAGACTTAATTATAGAGCTACTGTATACAATATTGGATGTACCTTCGCCTTTTTGAGGCTGTATAATACATGTAACAATAAATTGACCATATCTTTTTAGTTTTTGTTGAAAGCTGATAATATGTTGTGTAGTCTTCTCGGCTGCGATCCTCGGGCAGAAATTAAGCCCGGTTAACTGATCGAGTAATTAAAGTTGTTAACCAGAATACTTCCTTGTGTACAGGCACGTCATCTTTAATCGTCGAATGTAAGTAAAAGCTGTTTTATGTTCAGAATTAAATAGCTCTTTCTTTCTGATTTCAAATTTTGTAGCAAATATTAGCGATGCAAGCTCGATGGTATAAAGATTTTAATAGTAAAATTATCATGAGTTATTTTGTAATCGATCATTGTAGGATACATTTAATTATGTAGTAACACACAATACAGCTTGAGTTTGCTCCTCAGAGGATACATTACGTGATGAAATTGTTTACAAAATATACAAACAGATAAATCAGAATGAGTTGTAGATCTACTGCCCTCGTTGATACATGCCCCTCGTGATACATGAGAGAGACTGGTCGGTGGAATTGGTACATGTAGTACAAAGTCTTTGTATAGACAAAACAGAAGATGATAGGTTGTGCTCACTTTTGAAATATTTATAGCAACTCTTATGATATTTTGTATTTTCAAATGGGATGTTTTCATTTTTTTCATATTCATCGACCTGTCTTCTGTAACTTGAAATTCATCTTTTCGTTTTCCCACTGCTGGTAATACAACTGTATCTTCATTTAAGTGTTTCTATGCAGTAAATACATGACAGACTATGCATATCTGTGTCAATCAATGGATAGTTTTTTTGCTTTTTAGCATAGGAATGGTTTCATTGTAAACTGGACTGTGAAAATTTGACACGACTCGGAAGATTTTCTACAATTTTCCGATACGATTCCTTATTAGAAGGGGTGAATTTTACAGAACTCAAAACTATGTTTTACTTTGATTTGATCTTAATTTCGGACGATTTTATATCTATTTAAGCTACACTAAAGTAACGATAGAAATAGAACCGTTTAATATGATTTATCGTACTCTAATATCACTATTAAGTACACGGAAATCGACTAATCTTCTGACATCTTCTGACATCAGACTCGGATTTCTCTTGAACTGAATTTTAATGTGCGTATTGTTATGCGTTTACTTTACTACATTGGTTAGAGGTATAGGGGGAGGGTTGAGATCTCACAAACATGTTTAACCCCGCCGCATTTTTGCGCCTGTCCCAAGTCAGGAGCCTCTGGCCTTTGTTAGTCTTGTATTATTTTAATTTTAATTTCTTGTGTACAATTTGGAAATTAGTATGGCGTTCATTATCACCTGGACTAGTATATATTTGTTTTAGGGGCCAGCTGAAGGACGCCACCGGGTGCGGGAAATTTCTCGCTACATTGAAGACCTGTTGGTGACCCTCTGCTGTTGTTTTTATTTGGGCGGGTTGTTGTCTCTTTGACACATTCCCCATCTCCATTCTCAATTTTAATATATTCGTTAAAAATACGATACGAAATAGATAAAGGATTCCGGAAACTATAGTGATTTTACACAACATCATAAATTACAGAAATTCGTGATTTTAAGAAATGTTGAGATAAAGTCTTCATCTTGAATGAAAAAAAGTTAACTGATGAGTAACTTGGTTTGTTCTGAAACGGATAGAGTGCAAAAGCATTTAATAAAAATTTAATTGTAGATCAGAAAAGGTCAGGATTATGAAAATTTTCGTACAAAATGTCAAATATTTAGAAGGAATGCAAAAGCATGCGGACTTATAGTGTAAATATTGTATTTCATTATTTTAAGAATCTAATTCACTTAATTATTCTGTCTAAAAGAAGAGATACGACTAATTTCCTTTGCTTAGCCGACGTGCAAGGGCTGTATAGCCAGTCAAGGTCATTAAAAACTTCTATTTGTTGTTTCCTTTGCTTGAAAAACATGTCGTAATTTTATAATTTTCAACTAATTTCTGAAATAAAAGTCAATTTTACAAAACTGCACCGTACGATTTTGTGACGACGCGGGCAAAAATCAAAGTTAAACCATTATTCTTTCGTTAAAAAAAATAGCCGTGTGTTAAGTGGGTGCATTAAAGTCCTTAACTAGACGTCTTTTTCAAATATTACACTCGCCTATAACGGATTTTAACGGATATGAACGGACACGAACAAATTGTTTAAAGTAACAAAATTAATTGAGATGCTTTCCGTAAGCGTTACTCATCCGTGCGCGTTATCCGGTACAGTGATCAGGGCACGGTCAAACAATCTGTATACGTTTTGGTGAAATTATGATTGTTCGTTCCAGAACTATGGGATTTTTTTTATTAGTTAAAAAAAGGGAAGGTATTTTTTCACATGTATATCTTTAAATTGCCATATCTGATTGGCTTTAAACTTTACACAATTCTTTGTTATTATATATAGTCTTATGGTCTGTTTGATTTTTTATGACATTTTTATTTAGGAAGAGATACGGACTTCCTTTTAATAAAAATATTTAAAGGGGGAATATATTTCGCACATATCGCGTTGTATTTTGAAAATGACTCTTATAATTGGTTTAACATTTACACAGTTGTTATTGTGATATTAAGGTCTGCAGACTTTTGGGTGTGAAATTTTATTATTTCACATGTCGCAATGCGTCTTGAGAATGCATTGTTTTATTAGTTCCGACTTTACACAGTTGTATGTTGTCATAGTCGGTCTGTATATTAATTAAAGCCGGGTCATACACGTACGTTAGGACATTTACCAGCTGGACCATAAGAGTATCAATACCAAATAGGTATTTTATACATGTATCAGAATTTTTTAAATATATCTTCAAAAATGTAAAATTTAGATTCCACAAAAGCGATGAAAGATTTCAATAGGAAAGAAATTGAAGAAATTAGATTTTAAAGGATCAAATATTTGTATATGTGCGTTTTAAAAAAAAACTATAACGGTATTGTTGTATAACCGTTGTCCGTCCGTCCGTCGTCCACACTTCGGACAATATAACTCGAAAACGAAATTTTAACTTTAAAACATCCGTGTAACCTTGCATTATATTTTGCCTGATAGGAGCCGGCAAGGCGACGTCGCGTTAGGCCTACAACTATTACTCCGACATCCAATTATTCCGACAACTCATTACTACGACAGCTCATTATTCCGAAGCTCATTTTACCGACAATGCATCTGCCATAACTTTATGGGTTAAGTTCTCTAAAATGACCTACTCCATTCTCCACATTATTTGTATTTGTCCGTTTTTATTCCCATTATTCGCCTCATGTCGGATATTTGCTGGATATTTGTCTCAGTTCCTTGGAGATACACATGCTTATTAATAGATGGATACAAATACTACAACTACTCCGACAACCTAATACAAAATTTAGAAAAGGCTAGTTGTCCTATGCCCTATTACGTTACATATTGATAATTATCTTGAATACGAGTTATTCATGATCATACTTTTGTTGCTGATAACATTAAGATTTTTGTATATTTTGACATTTTTCCTCGAGTTTAGTATATTTACCACATTTATCAACTACATTTGTAAAATTCGAAAATTCTCACAATTAGAATATAAAATCAATGCCAAAAAAAAGTATTCACGAAAGTTTGTGTAATAGTTAAACGCATATTTATGCAAGATTTCAATGGTAATTTTTTTAATGAAAATTAATGTCAATAAAGCGTGTGAGGTTACAATTTTGATTAAGTTATTTTGAGGTCAGATCAAAATGAAACTTTGTGCGCATGTCCATTTACAGAGAACTGTTTAACAAATATGTAAAATTAACATGGATTCGTATTAGGGACATCAAAAAATCAATAAAAAACACTTAATTTAAATAGTTTGGGGGTGTAGGGTCAAAATTGCTTTATTTTGTTTAATAGACATAGATTCTTGTTGGTCAATCAAATTTTCCCAAATTAAGTTAAGAGAGGGGGAGTAAATGGTCAGTGAAAAAACTATACGAGTTCAGTTTTTTTATCCTACATTGAACTTTGATGTCATCCCTAATAGTACGAGCTTGTAAGATAGTAGATACTGTAAGGTGGCTAACACTACAGAAAATGGCTCAAAGAAATGGTAAGCATAAAGAATAATGTGCAAAATTTATAAAAAATATTGAAAAATAATCAAAACAATTAGAGAACACATATTAAAAGGAAACCCTGCCAAGATGCTCTTATATTCTTGTTATCTCTTTTTATACTTACCTGTACATATTGAATTCACGACCATAGCGCATTCGTTAAGAAATTGAGGCAAAGGGGTGCATGTTAATCAGCGGGATTAAGATTCGCCCTTTATATGAATTGATTTTTTTGTCATTAACATGGGAAAACTACCGCCCCCTTCCTCAGATGCCCCCTCCCCCAAATAAAATAAAAGATACGTTGACATTTCTGCTGTTTCTATTATTATACAATCTTCCGATGGCCATTATAATAGTTTGGATGACACCGTAAGCAAATGACTATGCATATGAAATGAAAATATGCATATACTTCTTACATGTCCAAGCTAGCCCTAATGTTGGATTGCCATGCTCTTTAAAAAAAGAAACCCGCCTGGACACGCATTTAAAACTATCACTGTGACAATCCTTACAAATTGTTTACCAGTTCATAACAAACATATAAGAAGATACGTATAATAAAAACATAAAAAATAAAATAAAACCCCAACCCTAGCTAATTTTTCTAATAAAACGAAAGCAAAAAAATTATTATAGACGAGACACTAGTCCAGCTATGAATATAAGACTTCGGAGGTTCATAGATATTCCTTTCATTTACATTCAACGTTTGTTTATTATTGCATATTTTATTTTTACTATAAATGTTGAATGTATTTGATACAGAACAAGACACTAACAATGCTTACCTCACATAACCTTCTGACCATACAAACAAAAATCAACTTATAACCATTTCAAACTACGATGATATGAATTTTCGTCCTGGTTTTGAAAGAAAGATTCCTTTTTAGACATGAACGCGGCTGTCAAAGAAAGCACACATTTTCTTTGTAATCGTAAGTTTACGTTACGTTTACGTTACGTTTACGTTACGTTTACGTTACGTTTACGTTACGTTTACGATCACCTTTGTGAAACACTCTTAGGTAAAATCTTACGCTGAACGTAAGTTTAATCGTAAACTTAAATCGTACGATTCCTTATGAAACGATAGCATGTACTGTAAAAAATATTTTTATCTCATTCGCATCTTTTTCGTTTTACAGTAAATATACTCACCTAGATTCGCACCTATAGTGAAGAAGAACTGATTAATACGACGTTAAACGGTTGTTTGCTTCTTCTTTTTTCGAACATGATACATTCGGGGGTGGGGATAGGTAGTATTTGTATTATCGTGTAATGGACATATTTTGAGGGAGTTAATAGACTATGCAACTAGGATTGAAAAACAACGTAGGGGTGTATGTTAGGACGGTGATGAGGGGGACATTTGAACCAGAGACTTACAGAGGTAGATTCCAAAACGGCAAAGAAAATAAGGACCTCACAACAACATTAGTCAGAATATCATCATTTGTTGAACAACAGGAGCATCTTTCACTAGTAACGGAACGTTTAAGGGCTACAGAAAAACTGAAATACATAAAACAAACATCTTGATTAGGGATGTTATAGCTCTTAAGTGTCATATTAAGAAAGAATGAAATACCTTTCCATATCATTCGAGTTTTCTATGATTCTAAGTAAATCAACTACAGAATACCAGGTGCCTAAGTGTCCTCTTTTTACGAGGATATACTAGTATATCTGAAACTGATCAATCTCCACTGAAAAAAGTCTACAAAAACGATAAATTTATCTGCAACTATCACATGCTCCTCACCTTTTAGTATGTAACATCCACATTCCGTTTCCAGTAATCAGCAAATGACACCAACAGTTTTTAGGTACACTTCAACAACAAATCAAAATCAGAATATAATCTCTATGTAAAGGACAACAGAGTCAAAATCCATATGGATTTTATCCATGGTATTATCGATTGAATCATATTATTATTCGCATGCATACTAGCAAAACATGCATGTTCAGCCACCAGACTCATAATAGTTTACAGAAAACTTTAATGTAGATATAATGTGTTTTCATGGTTATTTTATTAAGGGACATATTTTAATTTCAAAGTTTTTGATTCATGATGAATGTGCTTTGTAGCTATTTTCATGATTAAGGATTGCACCTTTTTCCTATTTGTGAAATGGATGTTTTTAGTAGGCCACCTGATTGTAAACAATTCTACAAGATGAACTATGAATGGATTGATGTTTTCTAATGGGATATATTTTCTTTTTGTATAAAGATTCCGGAAGATATGGAATAAATAAAGGCAACAGTAGTATACCGCTGTCAAGACGTCATAAATTGATTGAGATGGAAAAAACCGGGTTCAAACTAAAACCGTCAGGGACTGTCCGTTTTATTTGATGTATTTAAAACAAATTGGGTACAGCAGTCAATATTGTGTTATAATCTTCATCAATATAAAAACAAACAAATATATAACAAAGAAACACTAAAAGGCATACCGACACAGACAAGGCATATACGGAAAAATGAAAGACAAGAATTAAGATCGTCTCTTATGTCATTGATTTTTATACTGAGATGAACGTGTATGTCAACATCGAGGTATAAGTCTTAAAATGTGACAGAGGAAGCCATGTCTGTTGTTTTTAAATTTCTAGATATGGGTTGTATATTAATGGAAACCAAATTAGACACGTTTGAATTGTTAATGAAAAGAACATCATCAATATATCTGAATATGAAATATAACGACCTTACTTTTGGTTTGAAATAAACTATTAAACTTAATCTTTTTTGATTTGTTCATCTAAAAATATTCTGCGCAATATCTCGGAAGATCCGTTAGTTTCCATTATAGAGTCAAAAATCGTGTCAGTGATTGTCTTCATATTACAGGGAATGTTGTTGACAGTCATTGTCACTTGTAATTTTTTCACAACTTGTTTAGACTATCACCCACCTTGTTTTAGCATTCAATATTTTGGAGCCAATATTTTGGGCAATATGTCATGGATCCATGTTATTATACAAAAATAGGAGTTTATTGGTAATATTGCCAATAAAACATTTCCCTTTAGGTTCATCTAAACAAATTGAAAAACATGGCTGTGGTTCACAACTTAAAATTTACCCTGTCTGTGTAGTTAAAATATTCTAAGGCATATCATTTTCTATCTAAATACAAAATGAAGGGATTTAAGGTTTAGAAAGAAATATTCTTTTTGGAATTTGCTAGGCATTTTATTTGTTTGTTACTGTTTTTGAGATTCATTGTGTAAAGTACATTGATAGACAATAGTAGACAATAAATACCATACAGAATTATTGGTGATTCAGTAAAAAGTGTAATTGATCGGTCAATATGCAATGTAATTTGTTTCTTTATTTTAACATCATCTGCAGTGACACAACAAAGGCCAAGAAAAGAAAGATTTTACTTTAACTTTTCAGAAAATACAAAATGCATTTTACTTTATTTATCTAGATGCAATGCCATTTCTTACTGTGCAAAGTTGTCTGTTCTTAATGTGAATTTTAAATGTGTTAAGCAGCCATAGTTGTTGATTTGTTAAAATCAACTTCAAGAAAACAAGACAAAAACATGTGATAAACAAACATTGTATTTGTTTATCACATGTAAATCTACAATTTAAATAGGAAATAAAGGTATTTAAGGTTTTCAGATAGATGTATTCTTTTTGGAATTTGCTAGGCATTTCTCTTATTTTTGTTACTATGTTTGAGATTCATTCTCTAAATTTGCATTGATGGACAATGAAAGACATTAAATACCATACACAACTATTGGTGATTCAGTTAAAGGTGTAATTGTATTTTGTCTGTTTTTCTTTTTAATTTTTTGCCATGGCGTTGTCAGTTTATGTTCGATTTATGAGTTTGACTGTTTCTCTGGTATCTTTCGCCCCTCTTTTATAGGTATACAGCTCGTGAAGGTTTTAACAAAATTAAAGAAAATATTTACAGTAATTTCAATGACATCTTAAATTAATATGTTTATAAAAAAAGTCCAACTAGACAATATTCCATTAAATTATAAGCCAGTAATCCAACATAAACTTTTCACAAAATACCGAATTTCAAGGAAAAGTATAAACGAAAGTCCCTAATCAAATGGCAAAATCAAAAGCTCATTTTCGATTATATTGACCACGATCTGAACTAAACAAACAGACGCAATGGGTAAAATGTCAAAATGTGTTACAGCAGTCAACATTATGTGATTATTTTAATCACTATAAAACAAACAAATATATAACAAAGAAACACAAAAAGGCATATAGACAAAGCACATAAGAAATAATGAAAGGACTAGATTAATTAATTTTACTACGCACGATAACACAATAACGTAAACAAAGGAAAGAGCCATGTTATATATAACAAAAAGACACTAAAAGACATGTAGACAAAGCATATCAGCAAAAACGAAATACAACAATACAAAAATTTACAAAAGCACAATTAAACACCAAAAATAGACCAAAGATTAAAGTCAAATGGAAAAGACAAATAAAATAATAATATAACACGTTATTCAGATGATAAACAACCGTCAGTACACATAATATATATTTCAAAACCCTCATGTATTATTGATGAAGTTGATACGGTATATTTATCGACAATGTCCAATTATCTTGAAGAAAATCAATGATAAACGAAGACTTTGCTTTCAGACAGATATTTAAATTCCGAAATTCCAACAGTTTTACAGTAATACTTTTGTTCCCGTGCCATTTCCTTTACCAATTGCTATTATCAAGATGGCATATTAGACAACTTGTCATTAAAATAGGATGATAAAAAAGGTTTCATTTTATATTGCACTTGCTATATACTTATAACTTTAAAACTAATCTCCTGCTATTCAATTATTTTCCTTAGGTTATTCCATTAGAACGAATTCAAACTGCAAGCTTGACATGAAGATGTTGTTTGTCGATTAGTATTGTTTAAATCCGCACAGGATGTGAAATAATTAAAATTTCTATCTTTTATCTTTTCAATTTTCTATACGGAATTTCACATCATCCAATATTGCCGAAGATAAATTGTAAGTACATTTTAAACAAGCAAGTGTGGACACGGTTACTTTTAAAATGAACTTACATCACCACAATTTTTAAAAACACATGCACCTAAAACTAAACATCGCTAGTATAAAACAAAAAACAGAAAGCATTATTTACACTTATTAGATAAACAATATCCTACTCCCTTTAGATTATACATGTTTTAAGAGTATAGACTACAATACATATATAATTTTACTTATGATTAGAATGACTATAAAACTAACAGTTCCAGTGCCACACATACAGCTCTGTTTTTACTCCATATATATAAGTAGAATATGGTTAGGTCATATATCCATCACAAACCCAACACTAAAACAAAGATGCAATCAACTACGCAGCACCGTCTTCAAAAGGGTAAAGCCTTGAATATATGAAAGGCTGAAAAAAGCCTGCAGGAATGAGAAATAATACAACAAAATACAAATAACCTTTCATAATATTGGTAAACATCAACAATTACAAATGATAGCGACTATCAACATATAGTGGTGTGCAGACTCCTGGTTCAGCCTTAACATAGAAAATAGAAATTTTGTAGAGTTGAACATATTTGTCAGTACTTTACATGGGAACTCCTATTACAGTACAAAGTCAACAAATATTGTTGTTGAAAAAAAGATTGGACGGGATTTGACTTATCAATGAATATCAGATTACCTGCAAGTACATTCAATTGCAAAGATGAAAGTAGTGAAAATTTTGAGAATTTTACAATTAATAGCTAAATTCAAACTTATGAATAAACTATATTGTACATACTAAAATATAATTCAGTTTTGATATCATACTTACACCACTAGTTCGATGCCACGACTGGTGGACGGTTCGTCCCCTAGGGTATCACTAGCCCAGTGGTAAGCACTTCGATGTTAACATAAATATCAATTACATTGTAATTTTTATAAATTTTCTATTTGCAAAAGTATGAATTATTCGAAATACTAAGGATTTTCTTATTCCAGCCATAGATAACCTTAGCCGTATTTGGCACATCTTTTTAGAATTTGTGTCATCAATGCTCTTTAATTTTGTAATTGTTTTGTTTTCTAACTTTTTTATGTGAGCGTCATTGGTGAGTCTTGAGAAGACGAAACGCGCGTCTGTGTATTAAATCATCAGTCTGGTACCTATGATAACTATTATATAAAAATCAGGAGATGTAATATTATCGACTATGAGACAACCATAATCAACAAAAGTTCAAACGAAGTGGATGATAGCAATTATAGGCAACCGTTCTACCTTTTACAATGTGAAATTCCATACTGTGCAGTCGTTTATGAAAGACCCTGAAATGAAATTATGAAACAATTCAATTGATAAACCTGATAGCATACTTGATAACACACCAATTTACAAAAACAAATAAGACTGACAGGAGCAACGACAACCAATGAACTACAGACTCCGAACTTACGACAGGCAAAAAGAATATGGCAGAATTAATCATGTTTATGCACGCTTAACACTCCCCTATTCTATGAGAATTGGTTTTGCAGCACAACATATTGACAAATTTCATGCAGGTAAAACAAAAGATGTTACGCTAGTATTACTAGATAAGGACAGTAACATGCTAACTTTTGGGACGGTGCAGTGTGTTTCTGATAAAATGATACCTAACATAATGACAAAAGTCTATTGTGCCAAACTAATGCATGATTTATATTTTTCATTAAAACTTTCTATCTGAATATATAAAAAAAACAATAGCTATGTGTTTGCTTCGATTGATATGTTGTTCAATCGACTTTATAATTTCCAACAGCCTCCGTGAATATAAGTTTGTCAATATACATATGAATTGATTAAAGCACAGTAATTGTATAAAGTATCCACCTGTTAGTAATAATTAAAACCTGGTGGTTCAACGCGTAATTTCCTAGATAATTATTATCAGATACGCTGGAAAGTTGAATTTTAAAAAAAAGTTTATTTTCATTATAGAGTACATAAAAGATGCAGGTACATTATTCAAATCAAATCAAACGAACACGGAAGTTGTTAAGTCATCAAGTACAACTTTATGTTTTGAGAGCGGGCGGAAAAGACCCGATATATTGAATAAATAATCCAAAAACTGTAAAGTAACTCAGGATATAGGATTGTTTAAATCAATATAAACCTTGCATTCTAATAAAGGATACTTTTAATGTTTCAGTAGAATTTCCTTGAAATCAAGTTTATGTTTATGCTAAACTCAACATTTAGAATTTCAAAAGGACACTGTATTGAATTATTCATTTTAAGATTCATTGAACTTTGAATCATTCGATATACAAATAAGTGCAACTAACTAATGGGCTATAACATTTTACTAACTAACTTATATATCAGTTGCGATTTAGCAAGCTGCAGGAATTGCATTGATTCAGAATGGAATTTAGAAACAAGGAAAAGTAGTTTTTATTTTTTCTATATTGTTTGTTAATTCTAAAATAGTGGAATGTAAGTATTTTAGATTTTAAAACTATGTTTTTTATACTATGAATTAAGTACGTATACATTAAACATAACAACCTCGATCATCACAGTTTAAGATAAATTTCGCTTGTCACACTGTAAATAAAATAGTCGCTGGTCACATTGTAAAACGCAGAGCAAGATAGTCGCTGGTCACACTGTAAATAATGGAGTAAGATGGTCACTGGTTACAATGTAAATCGCAGAGGAAGATAGTCATTGATCACACAGTGGTTTTCTGTGTAAGATAGTCGCTGGTTGCACTGTAAATCTCAGTTTAATATATTCGCAGACCACACTATTAAGTATTTGTTGACTAAACTGTAAATTGCAGGAGTATAGTCAATGATCCCATTATAAATCGCTGTGTAAGATGGCCGCTACCACACTCATAATTACAGTGTAGAGTTATCGCTGTTGATACGACAAATCGCAGTATATAGCATATAATTAGTTTTTGTAAGATAATAGCTGACCATACTATAAATCCCGGTGTAAAGTTATCGCTTACCACTCTATAATTTGCATGTAATGTAATGAAGGGGCTGCCCACACTGTTAATTTATGTAAAAGGATAGTCGCTAACCACTCTATAGATCGCAATATAAGGTAAGCGCTGACCACTCTATAAACCGCAAAGTAGGTAGGTGATGACCACTCTCTGAATCGCAATGTATGGTAGGCGCTGACCACTCTATTAATGTGTGTTTTAATAGTTACTTCTCACAAGTTAATCGCCATTAAGGGTCAAATGTCTCTTAACAATTGTTGCAAGCCAAACTGTATATCAATGTGTAAGATTATTTGACAGTAACGGCTTGCGTTAAAAGAACATAAAATATAGTAAAAAAAGAAACTTTAAGTTGACTGAATACTTCAAAACTAATAAAAACAAACTGAACAACAGCCGGAAAAAACCTAAACTTATGGATTACTACATGTTCTTGTGCTTAAATTCAAATTTTTACGTAACAGTATCGCTAGAAAATAAAACAATGACATAAAGAATACTCTTTATTATTCATTAACAAGCAAGATTGCATATCACTGTAAATAAGATAGACAGGATGTAGAGATACATTAAAACAATACTTATATTCATATTAATACATTGTTCATTTGATATACTGTAATAGAATTCATGATTTAATCAACAATTATCAACTAAAATGTGTTAATACGAAACACTCTAAAGAATGCACTAAGGCATGTTAGGTGATCAAAGGTAAAATCAATTAAATCAAGAATTCAAAATTGATACTATAAGCTGAAAAAGGTTTAGTTATGGAACAAAATAAGCTAAAGATATTGATAGGTCATGGAGTTTTTTTTTCAAGATATTTGATTAATAAGATATGGCGGGAAAGGCTGACTACGACCACAAATCAAAAGAAAAAAATCAAGAATCTGCTTAGATTTTGTCAATTACCTGTTATGAGCTATTAGGTCTTAAGATAACAGATAACAGATAAATAAGTGTTATGGGGCACAATATATTACCTTGTATCGGAGGGAAAACACAAAGGAGTCTGAACATTTAAACATTTTTTCCAAAACCTCACCTAAGTACATCCTAAAACAACTGCATTATGTGGTGTTTTTATTTTACTTTATTTGTAGTAGTTGAACTGCTACAAGAATCATGCACAAATGATTGTGGGCAAGGAAATCAAACGTTCCATGGAAAATGGCTGTCATATGAGCAGAGTTTTACATTCCCATGTGTAAACTATTCAGGATGTTCAGGTATATGAATACAATTGAGATTTCATAAACATGTTTAATCCCGACGCATTTTTAAGCCTGTCCCAAGTCAGGAGCCTCTGGCCTTTGTTAGTCTTGTTTTATTTTTTTATTTTAGTTTCTTGTGTATAATTATGGCGTTCATTATCACTGAACTAGTATATATATTATATATATATATGTTTAGGGGCCAGCTGAAGGACACCTTCGGGTGCGGGAATTTCTCGCTGTATTGAAGACCTATTGGTGACCGTCTGCTGTTTGTCTGTTCTATTGTCGGGTTGTTGTCTCTTTGACATATTCTACATTTCCATTCTCGATTGTAATGTTTAAATTAATTCATTACTAATTAAATTTCCTGGTGATTTGTCGGTTCGTTTTTTTTTTTAAAGAAAATGTCTAATCTTCAGGCAGACTGAAAAAATTGCTGAATTTTCTTTTCACTTTTAGATAAAGATGTACAGATAGTCCATAAGAAAATATGAAAATTAAAGCTCGAACATATCAAACGAATGGATAACAACTGTCATATTTCTGACTTGGTACAGGTATTTTCGAATGTAGAAAATTGTAGATCAAACCTTGTTTTATAGCTAGCTTAACGATTTATAAACAAAATAAACAGACATAAGAGGTAAAATGGAATACGGATACAGCAGTCATCATTGTGTTATAATCTTAAAACAAAGAGATATGTTTACAGAGAAAAAACAACAAAAAGGCATATAATCCTGGTACCCTTGCTAACTATATAATACAGACAGAAAATGAAGTATACAACACAAGTTTTTTCATTTACCTGTGTAAAATGAGACATATTGTTCTTTTCAAAGTTGCTGTTTGTTCTGAAATTGTTAATCATTTAAGGATTTTCGCTTGTCATGATTTTTGGGATTTTTGTCAGATTTTCGGAATCCTCTGGTCTTATCCATTTGAATGCCTTAAAAAAATTGGCCCATTCACCCCCATTTTCCTGTTTTATAATCTTTCACTTGTATAATTATAAGCCATCTGTAAAGTATTAAAAAATCCTTGTTATTTTTTTTTATTTTTTTTGAGAACTTAAACTTGTCTTTGATAAATCTATAAACATCAAGAGAGAATATTTTCCCGCCAAAATTCCAATGGCTAATATCTGTAAAATAAACACATTGACCTTCACATTTTTTTTTTTTTGCTTTTTTGGGTTCCTTTATTAATCCCCTTTTAAATTATACTAGTGTAATGAATAGCTTGTTATTTTGAAACTGAGTAGCGAAACTCCTTAACAGCTGTATAATACTTTTCATGTAATCATTCATCCCTTAATTTTATTAACTTTTTTATTTAAATTCTATCATAGGTCAAATCAACTCGTTCGGTATATGTTCATTTGTGTTACTATGTTTGGTTTTTTGTATTGAGTTAAGCCATTCCAATTGATATTTTTATAGTTTGTCTTTCTGTGATGTTATACTATTGTTTCAAATCAGGCAGAAGGTTTTGTACCATAAGAACGTTGAGGGTATGACCAGCCCAGTATTCAGCACATCGGTGTTGACATGAATATCAATTATATGGTCATTTCTATCAATTTCCTGTTTACAAAACTTAAAATTTCTTAAAACAAAATAAGAATTGTCTTATCCCAGGATGAGAATACCTTAACCATATTTGACACAACTTGTAGGATTTTTGGGTCCTCAATGCTCTTAAACTTTGTACTTATTTGGCTATTAAACTATTTTGATATGAACGTCATTGATTATTTGTATATAGACGAAACGCGCGTCTGGCGTATTAAATTATGATCCTTGTACCTTTTTTTTGTCGTATATTGTTTTTATAATCATTAAACCATTGGCTTCCCCGTTAGAATGTTCTTTCACTAGTATTTAATTGTGCCGTTTATATCTTGCTGTTCGGTGTGAAACAAGGCACAGTGTTGAAGACCGTGCCTTGACTTATTAAGTCACTTTTATAAATTGTGACTTGGATGGAGAGCTGTCTCATTGGCACTCATACGATGGGCAAACTAATATTTACGCGAATGTTTATATAACATTGTTTATATATGTTATCACCGTCCGTTTCCGACCAAACATTCTTATCCTGCTTCCAGTTATTGTAGTGACGTTACATTATGTCGGTTTTTCCACCGCTCTGATTTGTTATTGTCCATTTAATTTCTTCAACCTATTCAAAATAAAAATTAATCTTGCCGTATTGGTATTACCAAACTGTAGTCAATATAAGAGTATTTATTTGTAACTTTACCCAAACAAATATCTGACGAATTTCAAATTGGTTATATTTGCAAATAGATGTATGGTTATCAACTAGGGTAAAAGAGGAGAAAGAGGGTGTCAGAAACTATTCTTTAGCCAACTGAAAGGAGAAGTATCGCAAAATGCACTAAAATGATGCTTCATTTTTTATGTTTGGTAATTTTGTAATTTGATTATTTTCTAATATATTCGAAGTGAAAACGGTTGTATTTCATCTTTTATGTCTATAGAATGCTATGTTATGTGCATCTCATCTCATACACATTTTCCTATATAACAAATTAAATCAATGAGTAAGAAGACACCTACATTTTATTTCGCAATGTACATATACGTTTAAAGTTTGATTTTAACAAGTTTAGATGATTTTTCATAAAACATTGAGGAATACATATATATTACATTAAAAGAAGATGAAAATGACTGTTTGAAATATATTCAAGATAATTGGAGTACCTGGGAAACTTTTGGCCCGTGTTCTACAACATGTAACGACGGCCAAAAAGTGTTAAAAAGATGGTGCAATTCTACGACACCAAGACCTGTTTTTACTAATTGTGTTGGCAGCCACGTCAAATATGAAGTCTGCAATCTAGGTAGATGTCAAGGTATGAAGCTTCATTATACTCAAAATCGAAGTGTTAGCATCTAATGAAACTGTGTAACTTTACAAACTTAAGGATCCCTAGAGCGGTGTTTAATACAATCTGAAAGTGAAACTATTTTTTTTTAAATATTTTTAACCAATATCTTTTGTATATCAGTAGTTTTAAACCCTACACACATATCTATACAAGATTTGATTGTTTTAATGTTGAAATGTTTATGTTGTGTATTACACTTATATGAGACAAGCATTACGTTGCTACTGATGTAGAAGGGAGTTTACATTTTATTTAAGTTAAGCCAGAATATATGTTTAAATAATAACTTAACCTGACCCTATGATCATACATCCAATTAAGTAGTCATTCATGTTGTAAAACAACAGCTTCAGAAAATTCATTCAACTGTAAATAATGTAAATCCGATCTTCAACTTTTTTTAATCATGATAATATACGGAAAAGCTGCTTTAGTTATCTATTGATTCATGTTTATATATTACCTAAACATGTATGGATAACTGAGATTTCCAACAAGCGCAATAACTTCGCCAAAACACGTTAACAGAATCAAAAATCTAACTCGATCTGTAATTTTTCATGAAAGACGTGTTTCATAGTATCTCAGTTATTGATCTTTGTATTACAGAATAAATGCAGAAAACGTTTGTATTTAATACATTTTTGCTTTCTTATGAACAAAACCTCGGTAAAAAAGTAGGTCAACTGTAACGGAGCTGAAACTCAATCTGTAATTTCTTACGTCAACTTCATATATTGTAGTACTGTTTCCTATTTCTACTCTTCTATAGCTTTAAAATGTGACAAGTAAAGAGATTTAAAGCTCTTACACACAAAAGGTTCAAGAAAACAAGGGGACATTACAAACCGATTATATAACAAGTGTTGTACGGAATTTATCAGTTGAATAAAATTCATATCGGATTTTATTTCGCCTCACCCGATAAGAATTATATTGACCAAATGAATTCTTGTACTAGGGCATTTGTAAACTGTGTACAAAATTGAAAACAACACGTTTAATAATTGTTTGCGTCCGAAGCGCTTTTCTGGATTTACCTTCATCAGGAATGCTCGAAGCCAAACATTTGAAATCCGAAGATGTATTAGTACCCAAACCGTTGAAGAGCTATATGTCAAAAATACCTAAAATAAATAGCCAAATTCATCTAAAGCCAACTTTACATGAGGGAGTTGAAACCTTAGTTTCTAGATAATTTCAAAATTTATAAACGGGCAAATTTAGTAAAGTTTGTTAATTCATGTCAGTACCAAAGTACTGACTACTGAGCTGATGCTACCCTCGGGGACTGATAGTCCACCAGCAGAGATATCGACCCAGTGACGTAAAAAATTGAAAAACAAGACGTTTAATAATTTCTTGCGTCCGAAGCACTTTTCTATATTTACCTTCATCAGGAACGCCCAAAGCCATACATTGATATTCGAAGGTGTATAAGTACCGATACCATTGAAGAGCTATATGTCAAAAATACCTAAAATAAATAGCCAAATTCATATAAAGCCAACTTTGCATGAGGGAGTTGAAAACCTTAGTTTCTAGATAATTTCAAAATTTATAAACGGGCAATTTTAGTAAAGTTTTGTTAAGTCATGTCAGTGCCAAAGTCATGACTACTGAGTCGATGATACCTTCGGGGGACTGATAGTCCCACCAGCGGAGGTGTCGAACCAGTGATGTAAAAAATTGAAAACAAACACGTTTTATTATTTCTTGCGGCCGAAGCGCTTTTTCTGGATTTGCCTTCATCAGGAACGCTCAAAGCCAAACATTAAAATCCGAAGATGTATAAGTACCAAAACCGGTTGAAAAGCTATATGTAACTTATATTGTCATTATTTGTTCCTTCGAAAAAAAAATTCGGGAGAATAACAAAACAGCTTTCGTAGATTACGTGCTTGTATTGGTGCACCAAAACGTTACGAAAATTTCTCCCTGATAAATTTATGTTATAGCAGATGCTTGGCTCAATGAAAGAAGATTATAATAGTGTACATTTGATCGAATGCATGACCTAAGATTGTTAACTATTATTCCAACTATCCCAAAATCAATTTAACAAAATTTCTATTTTATTTAGCTTATAAAATGGGGACATTTGAAAGAGCTGAACCTAACAAGGGCTGATCTTAAAGAACTTATGAAGGAAGAGTTAGATGAACTGAAAAAAAACTTTAACCATCGACTCGAAAAACATATCTGCTACTATCAGAAAACGCATATGTGCACGTGATGACAGGCCGTCTGCTGTATCCGTAGGTTATGTAGGTGTCGCTCTGTTGTTGATTCCATTGGTTATTATTATTAGTGTTGATGTGCAAAATATTTTGTCGTAGGTAACAAATATTTACAAGAGAGTTTCTAAAAGAAAGGATGTCAACAAAGCAAGAGTTCAGTTGAAAAATATTAGTCAAATGTTCTTCTTTTGCCATTTTTGACCACAACAATCGTAGTGAATAAATGTTTGAGAGACAACATTCTAAAAGATAGTGGCTTGCAGTTATCACAATTAGAAAGCAATTTTAAACATTGATAAGTGATACGGAAATGAATTATGTATGAATTAATATAATTGTGTATGATTTGGAATAACAAAGATATATAAGAAAAATTGCTAGTTTTGTACAAACATTTCATGCGCATAATTTGATATATATGTAAATATATATACAAATGTCTTTCTTTGTACCATTAACTTGGTTTTATAAAGATCTGAGTCTATCAAATCTTTTAAAATAAGCAATTAAAAATTTAAAAATTTAGTTAATTTTACAGTCCTCTATCATTTATTTGGTTGAGGAATATCATTAGGAAAAACTTATCACATTTTAACCATTATTCAAAATGCTGGACTTTTTGATCGACAATATATTTGTTGAGTTTGGAGGATTTATATTTCAACAGACAGTCGGTATTCCAATGGGTACTAATTGTGCACCCCTGCTGGCTGATTTGTTTTTGTATTCGTATGAAGCAGAATTTATTCAGAACCTTCTAAAGACAAAAGAAAAGCACCTTGCGAAATTCTTTAATTTTACTTTTCGATATATTGATGATGTTTTATCGTTGAACAACCCATACTTCAGCCAATACTTACATCTCATATATCCCAGTGAACTTGAAATTAAGGATACTACTGATACTAGAAGGACTGCTTCATACCTTGATCTTTTCCTCAATATTGACGTAGATGGACGACTTCATACAAAAATCTATGATAAACGGGACGATTTCAACTTCCCAATTATCAATTTCCAATTTCTCAGCAGTAACATACCCTCTGCCCCTTCGTATGGTGTTTACTTATCACAATTGATACGTTATTCACGTGCTTGTTCACACTATACGGGACTTCATATACAGGAGTGTGCTCCTTACGCAGAAACTGCTCCAACAAAGTTATGAGGAGGACAGATTAAATTGACACTCCGTAAATTTTACGGACACCATCACGAATTGGTTGATCCATATAATGTCTCTTTAACCAAACTAGCTAAGGACATTTTTACCACATGGTAGATTGTGGTTTGTCATTATGTCGTCTAATCTTTTAATTACCAAACGTGACTTATCCCGATTGTGACCGTTTTGCTGAATGTGAATTCGCATTACTATAAGACGTGTTTCTGTACTTGTTTATCCCAAATTCATGTATTTAGTTTACATGTTTAATGTTATATTTGTAATTCTCATCAGATTTTGTCAAATGTGTTGACGTCTTCTTATTATATATTTAGTATGACGTATAGAAAAATTAACCACCTCCTCTTTATTAATTATATTAAATTGTGTACGATTATTTACGTTTGAAGTGGATTCATAACAAACTGGACATATATATATACAGTTAATTGCTATTAATAAGTATTGCAATATGCATTTTTGTTTAAATGAATTATCAGTATTTAGTTCTAAATCAATCCTAATTCTATCTCATTTTTGAATGATAGTTTTCATATGTGACGTCATGCTGTTTCTAAATTTCATAAATTCAAATGTGGCATAACGTTTCTGCCTTTTCGCCATCGTATGTGACGTCACAATTTTTTAATTACGTTGACGCTTGGACTGATTCGGATGTGTGTCTATTTTGTGATAAACTTGGGTTTAGTTTTCTGTAATTAGTTATATTTCAGTTTCATTATGTATATCTCTTTCATATTCATTTGTTAACATTTACTGTTTGCAATAGCATTAAGTATTTCTATATAATAAGGATGTTCTTATCCGTGCATAAAAACAATGCCGTATTTGTCAAAACCTTTTCAACTTTTAATCTTCAGTGCTGTACAACTTTGTACCTTTTTCACGTTCGATCTTTTATATCTAGGCGTTATGTATTCAGGTTTAGTTTTCTGTAATTAGTTAATACTTTAGTTTCTTTGTGTATATCTTCCTTTCATATTCTTTTGATAAAATTTACTGTTTGCAATAGCATGAATTGTTCTATATAATAAGAATGTTCTTATCCCGGGCTTAAAAACAATGCCGTATTTTGCGAAACCTTTTCAACTTTTGATCTTCAGTGCTGTACAACTTTGTACTTTTTTCACTTTCGATCTTTTATATCTGGGCGTCACTGGTGAAGTCTTGCGTGGGCAAGGCGCGTTTTTGGCGTATTGAATTTTAAACCTGATGCTTTTTGTTATCTATTAATCATGTTTTTCTGTGTCTAATATGTTCTCCTATTTATTTGTATTGTAGTCCTGTAATATTATGTTGTCATTTCAATGTTATATTTAACTTTGCCATTAAAGTGCGAGGTTTGGCATGCCCTTAAAACCAGGTTCAACCCACCACATTTATTCCCCTTTAAAAGTGTCCTGTACCAAGTCAGGAAGATGGTCATTGTTATATATTGTTCGTTTCTCTTTGTGTTGCATTTTAACGTTGAGTCGTTTGTGTTTTCTCTTATTTTTGAGATATTGAGATAAGACGTGGCATGGTACTTGTCCTATCCCAAATTCATGTATTTGGTTTTCATGTTACATTTGTTATCCTCGTGGTGTTTTGTCTGATGATTGGTCTGTTTCTGTGTGTGTTGCGTTTTCGATGTTGTGTCGTTGTTCTCCTCTTATATTTAATGCGTTTCGCTCGGTTTTGGTTGTTACCCCGATTTTGTTTTTTGTCCATGGATTTATGAGTTTTGAACAGCGGTATACTACTGTTGCCTTTATTTAAGGCATGAAACTGCATAACAACAATATGACAAAGTATATACTTTTTCAAACAAACAATCATGTGTTTACCTATCTTTAACAATGTTCGGGTCAAAATTGCCCAATGAAAAATTATAAACAATGTCTATGATCTACAAATTGAAATAGATAGTCACAAACATATGTATATATATTTTCGAAAGCAAATTTACAGATCTAACATTGTTGTGTTGATGTTTAGACGAGTTGTATATATATATATATATAGGCGTAAAAAATAAAATTTTCACATGTGCAGATATATATATTCATTAAATAAAATAATAAAATAAAGTAAAAGTTAACAGTTCCATTCTATCGATTTCATCCTTCCATTGGGACTCTTCAGGATAACTGATGTAGTGTCGCTATAGGCGACGTCGTTAAGGAGGTTTATGACGTTCCGTCATTGTTCGTTATCAAAAGTTCTCGGGATTTAATTTTGATCGGACGTTGTTATGAAATAACGTTCCATCTCTTTCTATATGCTCATCTCGTCTACATTTAAAAAATAGGCATTATTTGAAAATGTTTTTTACCACAAATGTCAAGATGGGCACTAATTGGCGAATTTCTGTATTGTGGGTGTTTTATTTGTTCTTTGTGAACTCGCACCCGTTCACAGAGGCTATTCCCGGTCTGTCCAATATAATTTTTCGTGGCAACCAGGACATGTGACGCAGTAAATAAGTTTGTTGTCTTACATGTCATATTGGCGTTCACATGAAATTTTTTGCCATCTTTAAATGATTTCATTTTACCCATTTGTGGTAAAAAAACATTTTCAAATAATGCCTATTTTTAATGTAGACGGGAATGAAGCATATAGAAAAGAGATGGAACGTTATTCATACAACGTTCCGATCAAATTAAATCCCGAGAACTTTTAATAACGAACAATGACGGAACGTCATAAACCTCCTTAACGTTGTTATGAAATAACGTTCCATCTCTTTTCTATATGCTTCATCCGTCTACATTTAAAAATAGGCATTATTTGAAAATGTTTTTTACCACAAATGTCAAGATGGGCACTAATTGGCGAATTTCTGTATTGTGGGTGTTTTATTTGTTCTTTGTGAACTCGCACCCGTTCACAGAGGCTATTCCCGGTCTGTCCAATATAATTTTCGTGGCAACCAGGACATGTGACGCAGTAAATAAGGTTTGTTGTCTTACATGTCATATTGGCGTTCACATGAAATTTTTTTGCCATCTTTAAATGATTTCATTTTACCCATTTGTGGTAAAAAACATTTTCAAATATGCCTATTTTTAAATGTAGACGGGATGAAGCATATAGAAAAGAGATGGAACGTTATTTCATAACAACGTTCCGATCAAATTAAATCCCGAGAACTTTTAATAACGAACAATGACGGAACGTCATAAACCTCCTTAACGACGTCGCCCTATAGCGACACTACATCAGTTATCCTGAAGAGTCCCAATGGAAGGATGAATCGATAGAATGGAACTGTTAACTTTTTACTTATTTTATTATTTTATTTAATGAATATATATATATATATATAATCAGAATACTAACTCTTATTGGAATCAGACTATATTGATCAGATTCATCTTACACGATACTGATAAAGGATATCTGTTATCCTAGATAATTTTTGATACTTTTATTACTTGTAAATTTTTTTAGTATTTTTGTCGTTTTATACACTTTTTATGCATATCCATAATTTACTATTTGTGCGAAGTAATCGTTTTCATACAGATCCATTGCCCTAATATCTAGACGTTTATATTGTTCACAATATCTTTGAACTTTTTTCTTTAAAAAAAGTTATATGGTCATTATAGTACAACCTTTTTATTGCCAATATTGAAATGTATCTAGATGTCACTGGCCATAATTGGAATAATAAATTAATAATATTTCGTTGTCTATGTACATGTCTGTTGTGATGTGTTATATTTCAATAATCTTCACCTGTTCATGAATTCAAATCCGTAGGCCGAGAACTTAGTTACCACAAATAAACATGTTTTAATGTGTTCGTATATACGATGCTCTGGTTTCAGTTTTTCACAAATGGGATAGTAGATCCTTAGAAAGGCTCTATTGATAAGCAAAAAAGACAAAAAACAAAAGGAAACGAAATAAGTCGTATTCATACACAGCGTTGCAAGATAGTAACCTGCTAAAAATTTGTTTTATGTACGAAAAAAATTGTTCTCATCTGTACGCTTGGATTTTCTTATCCATGGGGTAGATTACCTAGCCGTATTTGGCAAAACTTTTTTGAATTTTGGGTACTCAATGCTCTTCACTTTGTACTTGTTTGGCTTTTTAACTGTTTTGATATGAGCGTCACTGATGAGTTTTATGTAGACGAAACGCGCGTCTTGCGTATTTAATTATAATCCTTGTACCTTTGATATCTATTTTATCTGCACATCAGAACCCGAAAAAAATAGTGGTAATTTAAATGAACTTTATATATGTTTAACCTAAATATTTCTTCGTCAAATTCTGTTGCAATTACATTATTTTCTATTTGTTTGAAATAATTAGGGTTTTTTCATATTTTTTTTACAATACTTTTTTCGGAAGGAAAGTGCAAAATCGTATATTTTGATTGAAACTAAGGACAAAATTAATTAAGATACAATAGATACAACATCAATTTTTGTTCCTGTATGTGGTGGAAAAACTAGTCTGACTTTGATAGGTAACAATTGTAAAAAAAAAAAACTTGCACTCTCCTTTCACTCAAAGATAAACACTAGAATTACTACAGGACTAACCATGTGTATTTGATTATAAATTGTGTTGTCCTGCACATTTATGAATGTTAAGGTTTGATGAAGATGAATCTTGAACAGCGTATCAAAAGCGTTTTTTTTTCTTTATTAACAATAATTATATGAAAAAGTTTACAAATTTGTACAGATACAGGACACTTATATTTCGAATTTCATATAAGCGATAATCTCAATACAAGAATTTGTGAACATCGAGACGATTTAAATTTTGAAACTATAAATGTTTATCTCATTAACAGCAATATACCAACTTTACTTGCATATGGGATGTACAATTTCAATACTCATTCGGTATTCAAGATATAGCAGCTGCAACTCAGATTTTATAAAACATCTTACCAGTGTCTGAGCAAAAATTTTATGAGCAATCAAGGTTTATGCCAATGAACTTATCGTCCTGTTTCTAAAAAGCTCATTGGAAGAAACCAAGATCGTGTCGATAAATATTCCGTATAACTTCACAAATAATACATGAAGGTCTCGAAATTATAGTCTAGGTAACTTTACTGTTTAGCAATGTTTTATTAATATCCTAGCGGTGTGGATCAGAACTTTTACATCCTTCCTTTTGTTTTATCGGTTTACAAACAAAAACAGAGAGAAAAATGTTGTCCTTAATCTATAAAAATAATTAACGGATTGACCAAATAAAGGCAACAGTAGTATACCGCTGTTCGAAATTCATAAATCGATTGAGATCAAAATTAAATCCGGATTACAAACTAAAACTGAGGGAAACGCATCAAATATAAGAGGAAAACTACGACACAACAAAAACACAACATTAAAATATAACACACACAGAAACGACCTAAAATATAATAATACCCATTTTCCTGACTTGGTAGAGGACATTTAAGAAAAAAAGGGTGGGTTTGAACCTGGTTTGTGGCATTAATGACAATGTTAAATATAACTTTAAAATGACAACATTACATGACAGGATTACAATACAAATAAATGGAAAAACATATAGGACAGAGAAACACATTTTAAAATTATTTATTCATATATATATAGAAAATATGTGGTATGAGTGCCAATGAGACAACTCTCCATCCAAGTAACAAGTTATAAAGTAAACATTATAGGTCAACGTACGGCCT
>NW_027269137.1:0-32634 GCF_963676685.1 Mytilus edulis
GCATTTCATAGCTTTTTCAATTTTGATGCATAAGTGGCATTCTGACTTTCTATCTGACATGTTTTCATGTGTCAACTTTTGTGTTTCTATGCTTTAATCCAGTTTTATTACTCATATGTGAACTCTGAATCTACAGAAAAGAAGATTATCTCAGACAATATGAGCAAAATGTGTTGTATAAATGACCCTCGCCTAACGCCCTGTTTTGATCAAGTTAAATGTGAGGAGCATGGCACATAAAAGTTGAAGTCCATAATAAAGACCTCACTAAATTTGTATAAAAAGCACTTAACAATGTCTTTTGTACCTGTTTCATTTCACATAATATCTTTCTTTACTTCTGTAGGATAGCATGTGGTTCAAATATAAGCCTGTTGAGACTAAAATTGCATGCAAGTTTTTCACTAAAAAGTGAAAAATCTTTGTATCAGACCATACTGTCTGCTAAAAAAAGTTGAATGTAAGAGCCTTTTTGTGCTCAGATTTATTGTATCATGTCACCTGAGTATAGAAATGATAGAAAAGACACAAATTTTTATTTCCTATAGCTTCAATATGCATTTTTAAATGTAAATATGTGCTACGGCCTAAATTGACCCTAAATTATTTTTAGTCTTACTTGGCCTAAGACTCTTTTAAACTAATATGATATGTTATTTGTAAGTTTTCTTTCCATTTAAAGTACATTAAATACATATGTAAGGATTATTTATAATCAAAAAGCTTCACAAATTTAAAATTGCTGGAAAATATTACATCTTCATGTAAGGCCCCCCTTCATTGGAAAACCTCCATTTTTAGGCACAGGCTCATATAAATTTGACTTTTGAATAATTATGCTAAGTCTGATATATCAAATGGAGTACTATATTGCTTTAAATACATGATATATTATATATTAAGGCATTTTAAAAGTATTTTTTTGCAATATTTAAATTTTAAAAGCCCCAAATGTTGATAGTTGAAATTTCTCAATGTTAACGTCTAAATTTAACACGCAAAGTTGAATATAGAATTAATCATATTGTCTATAATATATATCCTATTGCTATGAAACTTTGTAAGCAGTCTTATAATATATTAAGCTTTAGTCATACCAAGTTTTATTAAGATTGGTCAACTTATTCTATCCTATTAGGTCCGAGTACACAGTTATCGTCCTTTGATTTTCGTTGTCCACGAATATAGTCCTTAGTGTGGACAGTGTGTTACTTGCCAATTTTTGTTATACCCCTTCCAAATTTATTTCTCCATGTTTTATGACTCATATAGCAAGTTGGGGGGTGAAATGACACTGTAAAAAAATTTGGGTCATAAATATTAATGTAAAGTAGTGATTAGGTCCAGCTGAAAAAGGTCAAAAATTAGCACTTCGGAAGCTGTCAAAAGATTTCAAGACCCCCTTAACACAAAATTGTCCATATTTTGAGTTAGAGCTGATGAAGTTTTCTATAATTTTGATATAATTTGTCCCAAAAGTAGTACAACACACTGTAAAAATATTATTGAGAAAGCGCAGGTGGGATTTTTTTTATTTTCATTTATTGTCTAAAAGAAATGCACTACGAAATAACTGTGTACTCGGACCTAAGAGGTGAAATCAGGAAATATAGAATCTGTACTTTGGCAACTTCCCTGAATGATTTGATGGTGTCAATTTGTCAAATAGCATAAAACTAAAGGATTTAAACTTTTATTTGATACAATTTCTGCAAAAATGACCAATTTTGGCATTATATGGTCAAAATAAGCATTTCATAGCTTTTTCAATTTTGATGCATAAGTGGCATTCTGACTTTCTATCTGACATGTTTTCATGTGTCAACTTTTGTGTTTCTATGCTTTAATCCAGTTTTATTACTCATATGTGAACTCTGAATCTACAGAAAAGAAGATTATCTCAGACAATATGAGCAAAATGTGTTGTATAAATGACCCTCGCCTAACGCCCTGTTTTGATCAAGTTAAATGTGAGGAGCATGGCACATAAAAGTTGAAGTCCATAATAAAGACCTCACTAAATTTGTATAAAAAGCACTTAACAATGTCTTTTGTACCTGTTTCATTTCACATAATATCTTTCTTTACTTCTGTAGGATAGCATGTGGTTCAAATATAAGCCTGTTGAGACTAAAATTGCATGCAAGTTTTTCACTAAAAAGTGAAAAATCTTTGTATCAGACCATACTGTCTGCTAAAAAAGTTGAATGTAAGAGCCTTTTTGTGCTCAGATTTATTGTATCATGTCACCTGAGTATAGAAATGATAGAAAAGACACAAATTTTTATTTCCTATAGCTTCAATATGCATTTTTAAATGTAAATATGTGCTACGGCCTAAATTGACCCCTAAATTATTTTTAGTCTTACTTGGCCTAAGACTCTTTTAAAACTAATATGATATGTTATTTGTAAGTTTTCTTTCCATTTAAAGTACATTAAATACATATGTAAGGATTATTTATAATCAAAAAGCTTCACAAATTTAAATTGCTGGAAAATATTACATCTTCATGTAAGGCCCCCCTTCATTGGAAAACCTCCATTTTTAGGCACAGGCTCATATAAATTTGACTTTTGAATAATTATGCTAAGTCTGATATATCAAATGAGTACTATATTGCTTTAAATACATGATATATTATATATTAAGGCATTTTAAAAGTATTTTTTTGCAATATTAAATTTTAAAAGCCCCAAATGTTGATAGTTGAAATTTCTCAATGTTAACGTCTAAATTTAACACGCAAAGTTGAATATAGAATTAATCATATTGTCTATAATATATATCCTATTGCTATGAAACTTTGTAAGCAGTCTTATAATATATTAAGCTTTAGTCATACCAAGTTTTATTAAGATTGGTCAACTTATTCTATCCTATTAGGTCCGAGTACACAGTTATCGTCCTTTGATTTTCGTTGTCCACGAATATAGTCCTTAGTGTGGACAGTGTGTTACTTGCCAATTTTTGTTATACCCCTTCCAAATTTATTTCTCCATGTTTTATGACTCATATAGCAAGTTGGGGGGTGAAATGACACTGTAAAAAAATTTGGGTCATAAATATTAATGTAAAGTAGTGATTAGGTCCAGCTGAAAAAGGTCAAAAATTAGCACTTCGGAAGCTGTCAAAAGATTTCAAGACCCCCTTAACACAAAATTGTCCATATTTTGAGTTAGAGCTGATGAAGTTTTCTATAATTTTGATATAATTTGTCCCAAAAGTAGTACAACACACTGTAAAAATATTATTGAGAAAGCGCAGGTGGGATTTTTTTTTATTTTCATTTATTGTCTAAAAGAAATGCACTACGAAATAACTGTGTACTCGGACCTAAGAGGTGAAATCAGGAAATATAGAATCTGTACTTTGGCAACTTCCCTGAATGATTTGATGGTGTCAATTTGTCAAATAGCATAAAACTAAAGGATTTAAACTTTTATTTGATACAATTTCTGCAAAAATGACCAATTTTGGCATTATATGGTCAAAATAAGCATTTCATAGCTTTTTCAATTTTGATGCATAAGTGGCATTCTGACTTTCTATCTGACATGTTTTCATGTGTCAACTTTTGTGTTTCTATGCTTTAATCCAGTTTTATTACTCATATGTGAACTCTGAATCTACAGAAAAGAAGATTATCTCAGACAATATGAGCAAAATGTGTTGTATAAATGACCCTCGCCTAACGCCCTGTTTTGATCAAGTTAAATGTGAGGAGCATGGCACATAAAAGTTGAAGTCCATAATAAAGACCTCACTAAATTTGTATAAAAAGCACTTAACAATGTCTTTTGTACCTGTTTCATTTCACATAATATCTTTCTTTACTTCTGTAGGATAGCATGTGGTTCAAATATAAGCCTGTTGAGACTAAAATTGCATGCAAGTTTTTTCACTAAAAAGTGAAAAATCTTTGTATCAGACCATACTGTCTGCTAAAAAAGTTGAATGTAAGAGCCTTTTTGTGCTCAGATTTATTGTATCATGTCACCTGAGTATAGAAATGATAGAAAAGACACAAATTTTTATTTCCTATAGCTTCAATATGCATTTTTAAATGTAAATATGTGCTACGGCCTAAATTGACCCTAAATTATTTTTAGTCTTACTTGGCCTAAGACTCTTTTAAACTAATATGATATGTTATTTGTAAGTTTTCTTTCCATTTAAAGTACATTAAATACATATGTAAGGATTATTTATAATCAAAAAGCTTCACAAATTTAAAATTGCTGGAAAATATTACATCTTCATGTAAGGCCCCCCTTCATTGGAAAACCTCCATTTTTAGGCACAGGCTCATATAAATTTGACTTTTGAATAATTATGCTAAGTCTGATATATCAAATGAGTACTATATTGCTTTAAATACATGATATATTATATATTAAGGCATTTTAAAAGTATTTTTTTGCAATATTTAAATTTTAAAAGCCCCAAATGTTGATAGTTGAAATTT
Source organism: Mytilus edulis (assembly GCF_963676685.1). Lineage (NCBI taxonomy): Eukaryota > Metazoa > Mollusca > Bivalvia > Mytilida > Mytilidae > Mytilus > Mytilus edulis. The sequence continues at coordinate 4,469 of NW_027269137.1, forward strand.
CTCAATGTTAACGTCTAAATTTAACACGCAAAGTTGAATATAGAATTAATCATATTGTCTATAATATATATCCTATTGCTATGAAACTTTGTAAGCAGTCTTATAATATATTAAGCTTTAGTCATACCAAGTTTTATTAAGATTGGTCAACTTATTCTATCCTATTAGGTCCGAGTACACAGTTATCGTCCTTTGATTTTCGTTGTCCACGAATATAGTCCTTAGTGTGGACAGTGTGTTACTTGCCAATTTTTGTTATACCCCTTCCAAATTTATTTCTCCATGTTTTATGACTCATATAGCAAGTTGGGGGGTGAAATGACACTGTAAAAAAATTTGGGTCATAAATATTAATGTAAAGTAGTGATTAGGTCCAGCTGAAAAAGGTCAAAAATTAGCACTTCGGAAGCTGTCAAAAGATTTCAAGACCCCCTTAACACAAAATTGTCCATATTTTGAGTTAGAGCTGATGAAGTTTTCTATAATTTTGATATAATTTGTCCCAAAAGTAGTACAACACACTGTAAAAATATTATTGAGAAAGCGCAGGTGGGATTTTTTTTATTTTCATTTATTGTCTAAAAGAAATGCACTACGAAATAACTGTGTACTCGGACCTAAGAGGTGAAATCAGGAAATATAGAATCTGTACTTTGGCAACTTCCCTGAATGATTTGATGGTGTCAATTTGTCAAATAGCATAAAACTAAAGGATTTAAACTTTTATTTGATACAATTTCTGCAAAAATGACCAATTTTGGCATTATATGGTCAAAATAAGCATTTCATAGCTTTTTCAATTTTGATGCATAAGTGGCATTCTGACTTTCTATCTGACATGTTTTCATGTGTCAACTTTTGTGTTTCTATGCTTTAATCCAGTTTTATTACTCATATGTGAACTCTGAATCTACAGAAAAGAAGATTATCTCAGACAATATGAGCAAAATGTGTTGTATAAATGACCCTCGCCTAACGCCCTGTTTTGATCAAGTTAAATGTGAGGAGCATGGCACATAAAAGTTGAAGTCCATAATAAAGACCTCACTAAATTTGTATAAAAAGCACTTAACAATGTCTTTTGTACCTGTTTCATTTCACATAATATCTTTCTTTACTTCTGTAGGATAGCATGTGGTTCAAATATAAGCCTGTTGAGACTAAAATTGCATGCAAGTTTTTCACTAAAAAGTGAAAAATCTTTGTATCAGACCATACTGTCTGCTAAAAAAGTTGAATGTAAGAGCCTTTTTGTGCTCAGATTTATTGTATCATGTCACCTGAGTATAGAAATGATAGAAAAGACACAAATTTTTATTTCCTATAGCTTCAATATGCATTTTTAAATGTAAATATGTGCTACGGCCTAAATTGACCCTAAATTATTTTTAGTCTTACTTGGCCTAAGACTCTTTTAAACTAATATGATATGTTATTTGTAAGTTTTCTTTCCATTTAAAGTACATTAAATACATATGTAAGGATTATTTATAATCAAAAAGCTTCACAAATTTAAAATTGCTGGAAAATATTACATCTTCATGTAAGGCCCCCCCTTCATTGGAAAACCTCCATTTTTAGGCACAGGCTCATATAAATTTGACTTTTGAATAATTATGCTAAGTCTGATATATCAAATGAGTACTATATTGCTTTAAATACATGATATATTATATATTAAGGCATTTTAAAAGTATTTTTTTGCAATATTTAAATTTTAAAAGCCCCAAATGTTGATAGTTGAAATTTCTCAATGTTAACGTCTAAATTTAACACGCAAAGTTGAATATAGAATTAATCATATTGTCTATAATATATATCCTATTGCTATGAAACTTTGTAAGCAGTCTTATAATATATTAAGCTTTAGTCATACCAAGTTTTATTAAGATTGGTCAACTTATTCTATCCTATTAGGTCCGAGTACACAGTTATCGTCCTTTGATTTTCGTTGTCCACGAATATAGTCCTTAGTGTGGACAGTGTGTTACTTGCCAATTTTTGTTATACCCCTTCCAAATTTATTTCTCCATGTTTTATGACTCATATAGCAAGTTGGGGGGTGAAATGACACTGTAAAAAAATTTGGGTCATAAATATTAATGTAAAGTAGTGATTAGGTCCAGCTGAAAAAGGTCAAAAATTAGCACTTCGGAAGCTGTCAAAAGATTTCAAGACCCCCTTAACACAAAATTGTCCATATTTTGAGTTAGAGCTGATGAAGTTTTCTATAATTTTGATATAATTTGTCCCAAAAGTAGTACAACACACTGTAAAAATATTATTGAGAAAGCGCAGGTGGGATTTTTTTTATTTTCATTTATTGTCTAAAAGAAATGCACTACGAAATAACTGTGTACTCGGACCTAAGAGGTGAAATCAGGAAATATAGAATCTGTACTTTGGCAACTTCCCTGAATGATTTGATGGTGTCAATTTGTCAAATAGCATAAAACTAAAGGATTTAAACTTTTATTTGATACAATTTCTGCAAAAATGACCAATTTTGGCATTATATGGTCAAAATAAGCATTTCATAGCTTTTTCAATTTTGATGCATAAGTGGCATTCTGACTTTCTATCTGACATGTTTTCATGTGTCAACTTTTGTGTTTCTATGCTTTAATCCAGTTTTATTACTCATATGTGAACTCTGAATCTACAGAAAAGAAGATTATCTCAGACAATATGAGCAAAATGTGTTGTATAAATGACCCTCGCCTAACGCCCTGTTTTGATCAAGTTAAATGTGAGGAGCATGGCACATAAAAGTTGAAGTCCATAATAAAGACCTCACTAAATTTGTATAAAAAGCACTTAACAATGTCTTTTGTACCTGTTTCATTTCACATAATATCTTTCTTTACTTCTGTAGGATAGCATGTGGTTCAAATATAAGCCTGTTGAGACTAAAATTGCATGCAAGTTTTTCACTAAAAAGTGAAAAATCTTTGTATCAGACCATACTGTCTGCTAAAAAAGTTGAATGTAAGAGCCTTTTTGTGCTCAGATTTATTGTATCATGTCACCTGAGTATAGAAATGATAGAAAAGACACAAATTTTTATTTCCTATAGCTTCAATATGCATTTTTAAATGTAAATATGTGCTACGGCCTAAATTGACCCTAAATTATTTTTAGTCTTACTTGGCCTAAGACTCTTTTAAACTAATATGATATGTTATTTGTAAGTTTTCTTTCCATTTAAAGTACATTAAATACATATGTAAGGATTATTTATAATCAAAAAGCTTCACAAATTTAAAATTGCTGGAAAATATTACATCTTCATGTAAGGCCCCCCTTCATTGGAAAACCTCCATTTTTAGGCACAGGCTCATATAAATTTGACTTTTGAATAATTATGCTAAGTCTGATATATCAAATGAGTACTATATTGCTTTAAATACATGATATATTATATATTAAGGCATTTTAAAAGTATTTTTTTGCAATATTTAAATTTTAAAAGCCCCAAATGTTGATAGTTGAAATTTCTCAATGTTAACGTCTAAATTTAACACGCAAAGTTGAATATAGAATTAATCATATTGTCTATAATATATATCCTATTGCTATGAAACTTTGTAAGCAGTCTTATAATATATTAAGCTTTAGTCATACCAAGTTTTATTAAGATTGGTCAACTTATTCTATCCTATTAGGTCCGAGTACACAGTTATCGTCCTTTGATTTTCGTTGTCCACGAATATAGTCCTTAGTGTGGACAGTGTGTTACTTGCCAATTTTTGTTATACCCCTTCCAAATTTATTTCTCCATGTTTTATGACTCATATAGCAAGTTGGGGGGTGAAATGACACTGTAAAAAAATTTGGGTCATAAATATTAATGTAAAGTAGTGATTAGGTCCAGCTGAAAAAGGTCAAAAATTAGCACTTCGGAAGCTGTCAAAAGATTTCAAGACCCCCTTAACACAAAATTGTCCATATTTTGAGTTAGAGCTGATGAAGTTTTCTATAATTTTGATATAATTTGTCCCAAAAGTAGTACAACACACTGTAAAAATATTATTGAGAAAGCGCAGGTGGGATTTTTTTTATTTTCATTTATTGTCTAAAAGAAATGCACTACGAAATAACTGTGTACTCGGACCTAAGAGGTGAAATCAGGAAATATAGAATCTGTACTTTGGCAACTTCCCTGAATGATTTGATGGTGTCAATTTGTCAAATAGCATAAAACTAAAGGATTTAAACTTTTATTTGATACAATTTCTGCAAAAATGACCAATTTTGGCATTATATGGTCAAAATAAGCATTTCATAGCTTTTTCAATTTTGATGCATAAGTGGCATTCTGACTTTCTATCTGACATGTTTTCATGTGTCAACTTTTGTGTTTCTATGCTTTAATCCAGTTTTATTACTCATATGTGAACTCTGAATCTACAGAAAAGAAGATTATCTCAGACAATATGAGCAAAATGTGTTGTATAAATGACCCTCGCCTAACGCCCTGTTTTGATCAAGTTAAATGTGAGGAGCATGGCACATAAAAGTTGAAGTCCATAATAAAGACCTCACTAAATTTGTATAAAAAGCACTTAACAATGTCTTTTGTACCTGTTTCATTTCACATAATATCTTTCTTTACTTCTGTAGGATAGCATGTGGTTCAAATATAAGCCTGTTGAGACTAAAATTGCATGCAAGTTTTTCACTAAAAAGTGAAAAATCTTTGTATCAGACCATACTGTCTGCTAAAAAAGTTGAATGTAAGAGCCTTTTTGTGCTCAGATTTATTGTATCATGTCACCTGAGTATAGAAATGATAGAAAAGACACAAATTTTTATTTCCTATAGCTTCAATATGCATTTTTAAATGTAAATATGTGCTACGGCCTAAATTGACCCTAAATTATTTTTAGTCTTACTTGGCCTAAGACTCTTTTAAACTAATATGATATGTTATTTGTAAGTTTTCTTTCCATTTAAAGTACATTAAATACATATGTAAGGATTATTTATAATCAAAAAGCTTCACAAATTTAAAATTGCTGGAAAATATTACATCTTCATGTAAGGCCCCCCTTCATTGGAAAACCTCCATTTTTAGGCACAGGCTCATATAAATTTGACTTTTGAATAATTATGCTAAGTCTGATATATCAAATGAGTACTATATTGCTTTAAATACATGATATATTATATATTAAGGCATTTTAAAAGTATTTTTTTGCAATATTTAAATTTTAAAAGCCCCAAATGTTGATAGTTGAAATTTCTCAATGTTAACGTCTAAATTTAACACGCAAAGTTGAATATAGAATTAATCATATTGTCTATAATATATATCCTATTGCTATGAAACTTTGTAAGCAGTCTTATAATATATTAAGCTTTAGTCATACCAAGTTTTATTAAGATTGGTCAACTTATTCTATCCTATTAGGTCCGAGTACACAGTTATCGTCCTTTGATTTTCGTTGTCCACGAATATAGTCCTTAGTGTGGACAGTGTGTTACTTGCCAATTTTTGTTATACCCCTTCCAAATTTATTTCTCCATGTTTTATGACTCATATAGCAAGTTGGGGGGTGAAATGACACTGTAAAAAAATTTGGGTCATAAATATTAATGTAAAGTAGTGATTAGGTCCAGCTGAAAAAGGTCAAAAATTAGCACTTCGGAAGCTGTCAAAAGATTTCAAGACCCCCTTAACACAAAATTGTCCATATTTTGAGTTAGAGCTGATGAAGTTTTCTATAATTTTGATATAATTTGTCCCAAAAGTAGTACAACACACTGTAAAAATATTATTGAGAAAGCGCAGGTGGGATTTTTTTTATTTTCATTTATTGTCTAAAAGAAATGCACTACGAAATAACTGTGTACTCGGACCTAAGAGGTGAAATCAGGAAATATAGAATCTGTACTTTGGCAACTTCCCTGAATGATTTGATGGTGTCAATTTGTCAAATAGCATAAAACTAAAGGATTTAAACTTTTATTTGATACAATTTCTGCAAAAATGACCAATTTTGGCATTATATGGTCAAAATAAGCATTTCATAGCTTTTTCAATTTTGATGCATAAGTGGCATTCTGACTTTCTATCTGACATGTTTTCATGTGTCAACTTTTGTGTTTCTATGCTTTAATCCAGTTTTATTACTCATATGTGAACTCTGAATCTACAGAAAAGAAGATTATCTCAGACAATATGAGCAAAATGTGTTGTATAAATGACCCTCGCCTAACGCCCTGTTTTGATCAAGTTAAATGTGAGGAGCATGGCACATAAAAGTTGAAGTCCATAATAAAGACCTCACTAAATTTGTATAAAAAGCACTTAACAATGTCTTTTGTACCTGTTTCATTTCACATAATATCTTTCTTTACTTCTGTAGGATAGCATGTGGTTCAAATATAAGCCTGTTGAGACTAAAATTGCATGCAAGTTTTTCACTAAAAAGTGAAAAATCTTTGTATCAGACCATACTGTCTGCTAAAAAAGTTGAATGTAAGAGCCTTTTTGTGCTCAGATTTATTGTATCATGTCACCTGAGTATAGAAATGATAGAAAAGACACAAATTTTTATTTCCTATAGCTTCAATATGCATTTTTAAATGTAAATATGTGCTACGGCCTAAATTGACCCTAAATTATTTTTAGTCTTACTTGGCCTAAGACTCTTTTAAACTAATATGATATGTTATTTGTAAGTTTTCTTTCCATTTAAAGTACATTAAATACATATGTAAGGATTATTTATAATCAAAAAGCTTCACAAATTTAAAATTGCTGGAAAATATTACATCTTCATGTAAGGCCCCCCTTCATTGGAAAACCTCCATTTTTAGGCACAGGCTCATATAAATTTGACTTTTGAATAATTATGCTAAGTCTGATATATCAAATGAGTACTATATTGCTTTAAATACATGATATATTATATATTAAGGCATTTTAAAAGTATTTTTTTGCAATATTTAAATTTTAAAAGCCCCAAATGTTGATAGTTGAAATTTCTCAATGTTAACGTCTAAATTTAACACGCAAAGTTGAATATAGAATTAATCATATTGTCTATAATATATATCCTATTGCTATGAAACTTTGTAAGCAGTCTTATAATATATTAAGCTTTAGTCATACCAAGTTTTATTAAGATTGGTCAACTTATTCTATCCTATTAGGTCCGAGTACACAGTTATCGTCCTTTGATTTTCGTTGTCCACGAATATAGTCCTTAGTGTGGACAGTGTGTTACTTGCCAATTTTTGTTATACCCCTTCCAAATTTATTTCTCCATGTTTTATGACTCATATAGCAAGTTGGGGGGTGAAATGACACTGTAAAAAAATTTGGGTCATAAATATTAATGTAAAGTAGTGATTAGGTCCAGCTGAAAAAGGTCAAAAATTAGCACTTCGGAAGCTGTCAAAAGATTTCAAGACCCCCTTAACACAAAATTGTCCATATTTTGAGTTAGAGCTGATGAAGTTTTCTATAATTTTGATATAATTTGTCCCAAAAGTAGTACAACACACTGTAAAAATATTATTGAGAAAGCGCAGGTGGGATTTTTTTTATTTTCATTTATTGTCTAAAAGAAATGCACTACGAAATAACTGTGTACTCGGACCTAAGAGGTGAAATCAGGAAATATAGAATCTGTACTTTGGCAACTTCCCTGAATGATTTGATGGTGTCAATTTGTCAAATAGCATAAAACTAAAGGATTTAAACTTTTATTTGATACAATTTCTGCAAAAATGACCAATTTTGGCATTATATGGTCAAAATAAGCATTTCATAGCTTTTTCAATTTTGATGCATAAGTGGCATTCTGACTTTCTATCTGACATGTTTTCATGTGTCAACTTTTGTGTTTCTATGCTTTAATCCAGTTTTATTACTCATATGTGAACTCTGAATCTACAGAAAAGAAGATTATCTCAGACAATATGAGCAAAATGTGTTGTATAAATGACCCTCGCCTAACGCCCTGTTTTGATCAAGTTAAATGTGAGGAGCATGGCACATAAAAGTTGAAGTCCATAATAAAGACCTCACTAAATTTGTATAAAAAGCACTTAACAATGTCTTTTGTACCTGTTTCATTTCACATAATATCTTTCTTTACTTCTGTAGGATAGCATGTGGTTCAAATATAAGCCTGTTGAGACTAAAATTGCATGCAAGTTTTTCACTAAAAAGTGAAAAATCTTTGTATCAGACCATACTGTCTGCTAAAAAAGTTGAATGTAAGAGCCTTTTTGTGCTCAGATTTATTGTATCATGTCACCTGAGTATAGAAATGATAGAAAAGACACAAATTTTTATTTCCTATAGCTTCAATATGCATTTTTAAATGTAAATATGTGCTACGGCCTAAATTGACCCTAAATTATTTTTAGTCTTACTTGGCCTAAGACTCTTTTAAACTAATATGATATGTTATTTGTAAGTTTTCTTTCCATTTAAAGTACATTAAATACATATGTAAGGATTATTTATAATCAAAAAGCTTCACAAATTTAAAATTGCTGGAAAATATTACATCTTCATGTAAGGCCCCCCTTCATTGGAAAACCTCCATTTTTAGGCACAGGCTCATATAAATTTGACTTTTGAATAATTATGCTAAGTCTGATATATCAAATGAGTACTATATTGCTTTAAATACATGATATATTATATATTAAGGCATTTTAAAAGTATTTTTTTGCAATATTTAAATTTTAAAAGCCCCAAATGTTGATAGTTGAAATTTCTCAATGTTAACGTCTAAATTTAACACGCAAAGTTGAATATAGAATTAATCATATTGTCTATAATATATATCCTATTGCTATGAAACTTTGTAAGCAGTCTTATAATATATTAAGCTTTAGTCATACCAAGTTTTATTAAGATTGGTCAACTTATTCTATCCTATTAGGTCCGAGTACACAGTTATCGTCCTTTGATTTTCGTTGTCCACGAATATAGTCCTTAGTGTGGACAGTGTGTTACTTGCCAATTTTTGTTATACCCCTTCCAAATTTATTTCTCCATGTTTTATGACTCATATAGCAAGTTGGGGGGTGAAATGACACTGTAAAAAAATTTGGGTCATAAATATTAATGTAAAGTAGTGATTAGGTCCAGCTGAAAAAGGTCAAAAATTAGCACTTCGGAAGCTGTCAAAAGATTTCAAGACCCCCTTAACACAAAATTGTCCATATTTTGAGTTAGAGCTGATGAAGTTTTCTATAATTTTGATATAATTTGTCCCAAAAGTAGTACAACACACTGTAAAAATATTATTGAGAAAGCGCAGGTGGGATTTTTTTTATTTTCATTTATTGTCTAAAAGAAATGCACTACGAAATAACTGTGTACTCGGACCTAAGAGGTGAAATCAGGAAATATAGAATCTGTACTTTGGCAACTTCCCTGAATGATTTGATGGTGTCAATTTGTCAAATAGCATAAAACTAAAGGATTTAAACTTTTATTTGATACAATTTCTGCAAAAATGACCAATTTTGGCATTATATGGTCAAAATAAGCATTTCATAGCTTTTTCAATTTTGATGCATAAGTGGCATTCTGACTTTCTATCTGACATGTTTTCATGTGTCAACTTTTGTGTTTCTATGCTTTAATCCAGTTTTATTACTCATATGTGAACTCTGAATCTACAGAAAAGAAGATTATCTCAGACAATATGAGCAAAATGTGTTGTATAAATGACCCTCGCCTAACGCCCTGTTTTGATCAAGTTAAATGTGAGGAGCATGGCACATAAAAGTTGAAGTCCATAATAAAGACCTCACTAAATTTGTATAAAAAGCACTTAACAATGTCTTTTGTACCTGTTTCATTTCACATAATATCTTTCTTTACTTCTGTAGGATAGCATGTGGTTCAAATATAAGCCTGTTGAGACTAAAATTGCATGCAAGTTTTTCACTAAAAAGTGAAAAATCTTTGTATCAGACCATACTGTCTGCTAAAAAAGTTGAATGTAAGAGCCTTTTTGTGCTCAGATTTATTGTATCATGTCACCTGAGTATAGAAATGATAGAAAAGACACAAATTTTTATTTCCTATAGCTTCAATATGCATTTTTAAATGTAAATATGTGCTACGGCCTAAATTGACCCTAAATTATTTTTAGTCTTACTTGGCCTAAGACTCTTTTAAACTAATATGATATGTTATTTGTAAGTTTTCTTTCCATTTAAAGTACATTAAATACATATGTAAGGATTATTTATAATCAAAAAGCTTCACAAATTTAAAATTGCTGGAAAATATTACATCTTCATGTAAGGCCCCCCTTCATTGGAAAACCTCCATTTTTAGGCACAGGCTCATATAAATTTGACTTTTGAATAATTATGCTAAGTCTGATATATCAAATGAGTACTATATTGCTTTAAATACATGATATATTATATATTAAGGCATTTTAAAAGTATTTTTTTGCAATATTTAAATTTTAAAAGCCCCAAATGTTGATAGTTGAAATTTCTCAATGTTAACGTCTAAATTTAACACGCAAAGTTGAATATAGAATTAATCATATTGTCTATAATATATATCCTATTGCTATGAAACTTTGTAAGCAGTCTTATAATATATTAAGCTTTAGTCATACCAAGTTTTATTAAGATTGGTCAACTTATTCTATCCTATTAGGTCCGAGTACACAGTTATCGTCCTTTGATTTTCGTTGTCCACGAATATAGTCCTTAGTGTGGACAGTGTGTTACTTGCCAATTTTTGTTATACCCCTTCCAAATTTATTTCTCCATGTTTTATGACTCATATAGCAAGTTGGGGGGTGAAATGACACTGTAAAAAAATTTGGGTCATAAATATTAATGTAAAGTAGTGATTAGGTCCAGCTGAAAAAGGTCAAAAATTAGCACTTCGGAAGCTGTCAAAAGATTTCAAGACCCCCTTAACACAAAATTGTCCATATTTTGAGTTAGAGCTGATGAAGTTTTCTATAATTTTGATATAATTTGTCCCAAAAGTAGTACAACACACTGTAAAAATATTATTGAGAAAGCGCAGGTGGGATTTTTTTTATTTTCATTTATTGTCTAAAAGAAATGCACTACGAAATAACTGTGTACTCGGACCTAAGAGGTGAAATCAGGAAATATAGAATCTGTACTTTGGCAACTTCCCTGAATGATTTGATGGTGTCAATTTGTCAAATAGCATAAAACTAAAGGATTTAAACTTTTATTTGATACAATTTCTGCAAAAATGACCAATTTTGGCATTATATGGTCAAAATAAGCATTTCATAGCTTTTTCAATTTTGATGCATAAGTGGCATTCTGACTTTCTATCTGACATGTTTTCATGTGTCAACTTTTGTGTTTCTATGCTTTAATCCAGTTTTATTACTCATATGTGAACTCTGAATCTACAGAAAAGAAGATTATCTCAGACAATATGAGCAAAATGTGTTGTATAAATGACCCTCGCCTAACGCCCTGTTTTGATCAAGTTAAATGTGAGGAGCATGGCACATAAAAGTTGAAGTCCATAATAAAGACCTCACTAAATTTGTATAAAAAGCACTTAACAATGTCTTTTGTACCTGTTTCATTTCACATAATATCTTTCTTTACTTCTGTAGGATAGCATGTGGTTCAAATATAAGCCTGTTGAGACTAAAATTGCATGCAAGTTTTTCACTAAAAAGTGAAAAATCTTTGTATCAGACCATACTGTCTGCTAAAAAAGTTGAATGTAAGAGCCTTTTTGTGCTCAGATTTATTGTATCATGTCACCTGAGTATAGAAATGATAGAAAAGACACAAATTTTTATTTCCTATAGCTTCAATATGCATTTTTAAATGTAAATATGTGCTACGGCCTAAATTGACCCTAAATTATTTTTAGTCTTACTTGGCCTAAGACTCTTTTAAACTAATATGATATGTTATTTGTAAGTTTTCTTTCCATTTAAAGTACATTAAATACATATGTAAGGATTATTTATAATCAAAAAGCTTCACAAATTTAAAATTGCTGGAAAATATTACATCTTCATGTAAGGCCCCCCTTCATTGGAAAACCTCCATTTTTAGGCACAGGCTCATATAAATTTGACTTTTGAATAATTATGCTAAGTCTGATATATCAAATGAGTACTATATTGCTTTAAATACATGATATATTATATATTAAGGCATTTTAAAAGTATTTTTTTGCAATATTTAAATTTTAAAAGCCCCAAATGTTGATAGTTGAAATTTCTCAATGTTAACGTCTAAATTTAACACGCAAAGTTGAATATAGAATTAATCATATTGTCTATAATATATATCCTATTGCTATGAAACTTTGTAAGCAGTCTTATAATATATTAAGCTTTAGTCATACCAAGTTTTATTAAGATTGGTCAACTTATTCTATCCTATTAGGTCCGAGTACACAGTTATCGTCCTTTGATTTTCGTTGTCCACGAATATAGTCCTTAGTGTGGACAGTGTGTTACTTGCCAATTTTTGTTATACCCCTTCCAAATTTATTTCTCCATGTTTTATGACTCATATAGCAAGTTGGGGGGTGAAATGACACTGTAAAAAAATTTGGGTCATAAATATTAATGTAAAGTAGTGATTAGGTCCAGCTGAAAAAGGTCAAAAATTAGCACTTCGGAAGCTGTCAAAAGATTTCAAGACCCCCTTAACACAAAATTGTCCATATTTTGAGTTAGAGCTGATGAAGTTTTCTATAATTTTGATATAATTTGTCCCAAAAGTAGTACAACACACTGTAAAAATATTATTGAGAAAGCGCAGGTGGGATTTTTTTTATTTTCATTTATTGTCTAAAAGAAATGCACTACGAAATAACTGTGTACTCGGACCTAAGAGGTGAAATCAGGAAATATAGAATCTGTACTTTGGCAACTTCCCTGAATGATTTGATGGTGTCAATTTGTCAAATAGCATAAAACTAAAGGATTTAAACTTTTATTTGATACAATTTCTGCAAAAATGACCAATTTTGGCATTATATGGTCAAAATAAGCATTTCATAGCTTTTTCAATTTTGATGCATAAGTGGCATTCTGACTTTCTATCTGACATGTTTTCATGTGTCAACTTTTGTGTTTCTATGCTTTAATCCAGTTTTATTACTCATATGTGAACTCTGAATCTACAGAAAAGAAGATTATCTCAGACAATATGAGCAAAATGTGTTGTATAAATGACCCTCGCCTAACGCCCTGTTTTGATCAAGTTAAATGTGAGGAGCATGGCACATAAAAGTTGAAGTCCATAATAAAGACCTCACTAAATTTGTATAAAAAGCACTTAACAATGTCTTTTGTACCTGTTTCATTTCACATATCTTTCTTTACTTCTGTAGGATAGCATGTGGTTCAAATATAAGCCTGTTGAGACTAAAATTGCATGCAAGTTTTTCACTAAAAAGTGAAAAATCTTTGTATCAGACCATACTGTCTGCTAAAAAAGTTGAATGTAAGAGCCTTTTTGTGCTCAGATTTATTGTATCATGTCACCTGAGTATAGAAATGATAGAAAAGACACAAATTTTTATTTCCTATAGCTTCAATATGCATTTTTAAATGTAAATATGTGCTACGGCCTAAATTGACCCTAAATTATTTTTAGTCTTACTTGGCCTAAGACTCTTTTAAACTAATATGATATGTTATTTGTAAGTTTTCTTTCCATTTAAAGTACATTAAATACATATGTAAGGATTATTTATAATCAAAAAGCTTCACAAATTTAAAATTGCTGGAAAATATTACATCTTCATGTAAGGCCCCCCTTCATTGGAAAACCTCCATTTTTAGGCACAGGCTCATATAAATTTGACTTTTGAATAATTATGCTAAGTCTGATATATCAAATGAGTACTATATTGCTTTAAATACATGATATATTATATATTAAGGCATTTTAAAAGTATTTTTTTGCAATATTTAAATTTTAAAAGCCCCAAATGTTGATAGTTGAAATTTCTCAATGTTAACGTCTAAATTTAACACGCAAAGTTGAATATAGAATTAATCATATTGTCTATAATATATATCCTATTGCTATGAAACTTTGTAAGCAGTCTTATAATATATTAAGCTTTAGTCATACCAAGTTTTATTAAGATTGGTCAACTTATTCTATCCTATTAGGTCCGAGTACACAGTTATCGTCCTTTGATTTTCGTTGTCCACGAATATAGTCCTTAGTGTGGACAGTGTGTTACTTGCCAATTTTTGTTATACCCCTTCCAAATTTATTTCTCCATGTTTTATGACTCATATAGCAAGTTGGGGGGTGAAATGACACTGTAAAAAAATTTGGGTCATAAATATTAATGTAAAGTAGTGATTAGGTCCAGCTGAAAAAGGTCAAAAATTAGCACTTCGGAAGCTGTCAAAAGATTTCAAGACCCCCTTAACACAAAATTGTCCATATTTTGAGTTAGAGCTGATGAAGTTTTCTATAATTTTGATATAATTTGTCCCAAAAGTAGTACAACACACTGTAAAAATATTATTGAGAAAGCGCAGGTGGGATTTTTTTTATTTTCATTTATTGTCTAAAAGAAATGCACTACGAAATAACTGTGTACTCGGACCTAAGAGGTGAAATCAGGAAATATAGAATCTGTACTTTGGCAACTTCCCTGAATGATTTGATGGTGTCAATTTGTCAAATAGCATAAAACTAAAGGATTTAAACTTTTATTTGATACAATTTCTGCAAAAATGACCAATTTTGGCATTATATGGTCAAAATAAGCATTTCATAGCTTTTTCAATTTTGATGCATAAGTGGCATTCTGACTTTCTATCTGACATGTTTTCATGTGTCAACTTTTGTGTTTCTATGCTTTAATCCAGTTTTATTACTCATATGTGAACTCTGAATCTACAGAAAAGAAGATTATCTCAGACAATATGAGCAAAATGTGTTGTATAAATGACCCTCGCCTAACGCCCTGTTTTGATCAAGTTAAATGTGAGGAGCATGGCACATAAAAGTTGAAGTCCATAATAAAGACCTCACTAAATTTGTATAAAAAGCACTTAACAATGTCTTTTGTACCTGTTTCATTTCACATAATATCTTTCTTTACTTCTGTAGGATAGCATGTGGTTCAAATATAAGCCTGTTGAGACTAAAATTGCATGCAAGTTTTTCACTAAAAAGTGAAAAATCTTTGTATCAGACCATACTGTCTGCTAAAAAAGTTGAATGTAAGAGCCTTTTTGTGCTCAGATTTATTGTATCATGTCACCTGAGTATAGAAATGATAGAAAAGACACAAATTTTTATTTCCTATAGCTTCAATATGCATTTTTAAATGTAAATATGTGCTACGGCCTAAATTGACCCTAAATTATTTTTAGTCTTACTTGGCCTAAGACTCTTTTAAACTAATATGATATGTTATTTGTAAGTTTTCTTTCCATTTAAAGTACATTAAATACATATGTAAGGATTATTTATAATCAAAAAGCTTCACAAATTTAAAATTGCTGGAAAATATTACATCTTCATGTAAGGCCCCCCTTCATTGGAAAACCTCCATTTTTAGGCACAGGCTCATATAAATTTGACTTTTGAATAATTATGCTAAGTCTGATATATCAAATGAGTACTATATTGCTTTAAATACATGATATATTATATATTAAGGCATTTTAAAAGTATTTTTTTGCAATATTTAAATTTTAAAAGCCCCAAATGTTGATAGTTGAAATTTCTCAATGTTAACGTCTAAATTTAACACGCAAAGTTGAATATAGAATTAATCATATTGTCTATAATATATATCCTATTGCTATGAAACTTTGTAAGCAGTCTTATAATATATTAAGCTTTAGTCATACCAAGTTTTATTAAGATTGGTCAACTTATTCTATCCTATTAGGTCCGAGTACACAGTTATCGTCCTTTGATTTTCGTTGTCCACGAATATAGTCCTTAGTGTGGACAGTGTGTTACTTGCCAATTTTTGTTATACCCCTTCCAAATTTATTTCTCCATGTTTTATGACTCATATAGCAAGTTGGGGGGTGAAATGACACTGTAAAAAAATTTGGGTCATAAATATTAATGTAAAGTAGTGATTAGGTCCAGCTGAAAAAGGTCAAAAATTAGCACTTCGGAAGCTGTCAAAAGATTTCAAGACCCCCTTAACACAAAATTGTCCATATTTTGAGTTAGAGCTGATGAAGTTTTCTATAATTTTGATATAATTTGTCCCAAAAGTAGTACAACACACTGTAAAAATATTATTGAGAAAGCGCAGGTGGGATTTTTTTTATTTTCATTTATTGTCTAAAAGAAATGCACTACGAAATAACTGTGTACTCGGACCTAAGAGGTGAAATCAGGAAATATAGAATCTGTACTTTGGCAACTTCCCTGAATGATTTGATGGTGTCAATTTGTCAAATAGCATAAAACTAAAGGATTTAAACTTTTATTTGATACAATTTCTGCAAAAATGACCAATTTTGGCATTATATGGTCAAAATAAGCATTTCATAGCTTTTTCAATTTTGATGCATAAGTGGCATTCTGACTTTCTATCTGACATGTTTTCATGTGTCAACTTTTGTGTTTCTATGCTTTAATCCAGTTTTATTACTCATATGTGAACTCTGAATCTACAGAAAAGAAGATTATCTCAGACAATATGAGCAAAATGTGTTGTATAAATGACCCTCGCCTAACGCCCTGTTTTGATCAAGTTAAATGTGAGGAGCATGGCACATAAAAGTTGAAGTCCATAATAAAGACCTCACTAAATTTGTATAAAAAGCACTTAACAATGTCTTTTGTACCTGTTTCATTTCACATAATATCTTTCTTTACTTCTGTAGGATAGCATGTGGTTCAAATATAAGCCTGTTGAGACTAAAATTGCATGCAAGTTTTTCACTAAAAAGTGAAAAATCTTTGTATCAGACCATACTGTCTGCTAAAAAAGTTGAATGTAAGAGCCTTTTTGTGCTCAGATTTATTGTATCATGTCACCTGAGTATAGAAATGATAGAAAAGACACAAATTTTTATTTCCTATAGCTTCAATATGCATTTTTAAATGTAAATATGTGCTACGGCCTAAATTGACCCTAAATTATTTTTAGTCTTACTTGGCCTAAGACTCTTTTAAACTAATATGATATGTTATTTGTAAGTTTTCTTTCCATTTAAAGTACATTAAATACATATGTAAGGATTATTTATAATCAAAAAGCTTCACAAATTTAAAATTGCTGGAAAATATTACATCTTCATGTAAGGCCCCCCTTCATTGGAAAACCTCCATTTTTAGGCACAGGCTCATATAAATTTGACTTTTGAATAATTATGCTAAGTCTGATATATCAAATGAGTACTATATTGCTTTAAATACATGATATATTATATATTAAGGCATTTTAAAAGTATTTTTTTGCAATATTTAAATTTTAAAAGCCCCAAATGTTGATAGTTGAAATTTCTCAATGTTAACGTCTAAATTTAACACGCAAAGTTGAATATAGAATTAATCATATTGTCTATAATATATATCCTATTGCTATGAAACTTTGTAAGCAGTCTTATAATATATTAAGCTTTAGTCATACCAAGTTTTATTAAGATTGGTCAACTTATTCTATCCTATTAGGTCCGAGTACACAGTTATCGTCCTTTGATTTTCGTTGTCCACGAATATAGTCCTTAGTGTGGACAGTGTGTTACTTGCCAATTTTTGTTATACCCCTTCCAAATTTATTTCTCCATGTTTTATGACTCATATAGCAAGTTGGGGGGTGAAATGACACTGTAAAAAAATTTGGGTCATAAATATTAATGTAAAGTAGTGATTAGGTCCAGCTGAAAAAGGTCAAAAATTAGCACTTCGGAAGCTGTCAAAAGATTTCAAGACCCCCTTAACACAAAATTGTCCATATTTTGAGTTAGAGCTGATGAAGTTTTCTATAATTTTGATATAATTTGTCCCAAAAGTAGTACAACACACTGTAAAAATATTATTGAGAAAGCGCAGGTGGGATTTTTTTTATTTTCATTTATTGTCTAAAAGAAATGCACTACGAAATAACTGTGTACTCGGACCTAAGAGGTGAAATCAGGAAATATAGAATCTGTACTTTGGCAACTTCCCTGAATGATTTGATGGTGTCAATTTGTCAAATAGCATAAAACTAAAGGATTTAAACTTTTATTTGATACAATTTCTGCAAAAATGACCAATTTTGGCATTATATGGTCAAAATAAGCATTTCATAGCTTTTTCAATTTTGATGCATAAGTGGCATTCTGACTTTCTATCTGACATGTTTTCATGTGTCAACTTTTGTGTTTCTATGCTTTAATCCAGTTTTATTACTCATATGTGAACTCTGAATCTACAGAAAAGAAGATTATCTCAGACAATATGAGCAAAATGTGTTGTATAAATGACCCTCGCCTAACGCCCTGTTTTGATCAAGTTAAATGTGAGGAGCATGGCACATAAAAGTTGAAGTCCATAATAAAGACCTCACTAAATTTGTATAAAAAGCACTTAACAATGTCTTTTGTACCTGTTTCATTTCACATAATATCTTTCTTTACTTCTGTAGGATAGCATGTGGTTCAAATATAAGCCTGTTGAGACTAAAATTGCATGCAAGTTTTTCACTAAAAAGTGAAAAATCTTTGTATCAGACCATACTGTCTGCTAAAAAAGTTGAATGTAAGAGCCTTTTTGTGCTCAGATTTATTGTATCATGTCACCTGAGTATAGAAATGATAGAAAAGACACAAATTTTTATTTCCTATAGCTTCAATATGCATTTTTAAATGTAAATATGTGCTACGGCCTAAATTGACCCTAAATTATTTTTAGTCTTACTTGGCCTAAGACTCTTTTAAACTAATATGATATGTTATTTGTAAGTTTTCTTTCCATTTAAAGTACATTAAATACATATGTAAGGATTATTTATAATCAAAAAGCTTCACAAATTTAAAATTGCTGGAAAATATTACATCTTCATGTAAGGCCCCCCTTCATTGGAAAACCTCCATTTTTAGGCACAGGCTCATATAAATTTGACTTTTGAATAATTATGCTAAGTCTGATATATCAAATGAGTACTATATTGCTTTAAATACATGATATATTATATATTAAGGCATTTTAAAAGTATTTTTTTGCAATATTTAAATTTTAAAAGCCCCAAATGTTGATAGTTGAAATTTCTCAATGTTAACGTCTAAATTTAACACGCAAAGTTGAATATAGAATTAATCATATTGTCTATAATATATATCCTATTGCTATGAAACTTTGTAAGCAGTCTTATAATATATTAAGCTTTAGTCATACCAAGTTTTATTAAGATTGGTCAACTTATTCTATCCTATTAGGTCCGAGTACACAGTTATCGTCCTTTGATTTTCGTTGTCCACGAATATAGTCCTTAGTGTGGACAGTGTGTTACTTGCCAATTTTTGTTATACCCCTTCCAAATTTATTTCTCCATGTTTTATGACTCATATAGCAAGTTGGGGGGTGAAATGACACTGTAAAAAAATTTGGGTCATAAATATTAATGTAAAGTAGTGATTAGGTCCAGCTGAAAAAGGTCAAAAATTAGCACTTCGGAAGCTGTCAAAAGATTTCAAGACCCCCTTAACACAAAATTGTCCATATTTTGAGTTAGAGCTGATGAAGTTTTCTATAATTTTGATATAATTTGTCCCAAAAGTAGTACAACACACTGTAAAAATATTATTGAGAAAGCGCAGGTGGGATTTTTTTTATTTTCATTTATTGTCTAAAAGAAATGCACTACGAAATAACTGTGTACTCGGACCTAAGAGGTGAAATCAGGAAATATAGAATCTGTACTTTGGCAACTTCCCTGAATGATTTGATGGTGTCAATTTGTCAAATAGCATAAAACTAAAGGATTTAAACTTTTATTTGATACAATTTCTGCAAAAATGACCAATTTTGGCATTATATGGTCAAAATAAGCATTTCATAGCTTTTTCAATTTTGATGCATAAGTGGCATTCTGACTTTCTATCTGACATGTTTTCATGTGTCAACTTTTGTGTTTCTATGCTTTAATCCAGTTTTATTACTCATATGTGAACTCTGAATCTACAGAAAAGAAGATTATCTCAGACAATATGAGCAAAATGTGTTGTATAAATGACCCTCGCCTAACGCCCTGTTTTGATCAAGTTAAATGTGAGGAGCATGGCACATAAAAGTTGAAGTCCATAATAAAGACCTCACTAAATTTGTATAAAAAGCACTTAACAATGTCTTTTGTACCTGTTTCATTTCACATAATATCTTTCTTTACTTCTGTAGGATAGCATGTGGTTCAAATATAAGCCTGTTGAGACTAAAATTGCATGCAAGTTTTTCACTAAAAAGTGAAAAATCTTTGTATCAGACCATACTGTCTGCTAAAAAAGTTGAATGTAAGAGCCTTTTTGTGCTCAGATTTATTGTATCATGTCACCTGAGTATAGAAATGATAGAAAAGACACAAATTTTTATTTCCTATAGCTTCAATATGCATTTTTAAATGTAAATATGTGCTACGGCCTAAATTGACCCTAAATTATTTTTAGTCTTACTTGGCCTAAGACTCTTTTAAACTAATATGATATGTTATTTGTAAGTTTTCTTTCCATTTAAAGTACATTAAATACATATGTAAGGATTATTTATAATCAAAAAGCTTCACAAATTTAAAATTGCTGGAAAATATTACATCTTCATGTAAGGCCCCCCTTCATTGGAAAACCTCCATTTTTAGGCACAGGCTCATATAAATTTGACTTTTGAATAATTATGCTAAGTCTGATATATCAAATGAGTACTATATTGCTTTAAATACATGATATATTATATATTAAGGCATTTTAAAAGTATTTTTTTGCAATATTTAAATTTTAAAAGCCCCAAATGTTGATAGTTGAAATTTCTCAATGTTAACGTCTAAATTTAACACGCAAAGTTGAATATAGAATTAATCATATTGTCTATAATATATATCCTATTGCTATGAAACTTTGTAAGCAGTCTTATAATATATTAAGCTTTAGTCATACCAAGTTTTATTAAGATTGGTCAACTTATTCTATCCTATTAGGTCCGAGTACACAGTTATCGTCCTTTGATTTTCGTTGTCCACGAATATAGTCCTTAGTGTGGACAGTGTGTTACTTGCCAATTTTTGTTATACCCCTTCCAAATTTATTTCTCCATGTTTTATGACTCATATAGCAAGTTGGGGGGTGAAATGACACTGTAAAAAAATTTGGGTCATAAATATTAATGTAAAGTAGTGATTAGGTCCAGCTGAAAAAGGTCAAAAATTAGCACTTCGGAAGCTGTCAAAAGATTTCAAGACCCCCTTAACACAAAATTGTCCATATTTTGAGTTAGAGCTGATGAAGTTTTCTATAATTTTGATATAATTTGTCCCAAAAGTAGTACAACACACTGTAAAAATATTATTGAGAAAGCGCAGGTGGGATTTTTTTTATTTTCATTTATTGTCTAAAAGAAATGCACTACGAAATAACTGTGTACTCGGACCTAAGAGGTGAAATCAGGAAATATAGAATCTGTACTTTGGCAACTTCCCTGAATGATTTGATGGTGTCAATTTGTCAAATAGCATAAAACTAAAGGATTTAAACTTTTATTTGATACAATTTCTGCAAAAATGACCAATTTTGGCATTATATGGTCAAAATAAGCATTTCATAGCTTTTTCAATTTTGATGCATAAGTGGCATTCTGACTTTCTATCTGACATGTTTTCATGTGTCAACTTTTGTGTTTCTATGCTTTAATCCAGTTTTATTACTCATATGTGAACTCTGAATCTACAGAAAAGAAGATTATCTCAGACAATATGAGCAAAATGTGTTGTATAAATGACCCTCGCCTAACGCCCTGTTTTGATCAAGTTAAATGTGAGGAGCATGGCACATAAAAGTTGAAGTCCATAATAAAGACCTCACTAAATTTGTATAAAAAGCACTTAACAATGTCTTTTGTACCTGTTTCATTTCACATAATATCTTTCTTTACTTCTGTAGGATAGCATGTGGTTCAAATATAAGCCTGTTGAGACTAAAATTGCATGCAAGTTTTTCACTAAAAAGTGAAAAATCTTTGTATCAGACCATACTGTCTGCTAAAAAAGTTGAATGTAAGAGCCTTTTTGTGCTCAGATTTATTGTATCATGTCACCTGAGTATAGAAATGATAGAAAAGACACAAATTTTTATTTCCTATAGCTTCAATATGCATTTTTAAATGTAAATATGTGCTACGGCCTAAATTGACCCTAAATTATTTTTAGTCTTACTTGGCCTAAGACTCTTTTAAACTAATATGATATGTTATTTGTAAGTTTTCTTTCCATTTAAAGTACATTAAATACATATGTAAGGATTATTTATAATCAAAAAGCTTCACAAATTTAAAATTGCTGGAAAATATTACATCTTCATGTAAGGCCCCCCTTCATTGGAAAACCTCCATTTTTAGGCACAGGCTCATATAAATTTGACTTTTGAATAATTATGCTAAGTCTGATATATCAAATGAGTACTATATTGCTTTAAATACATGATATATTATATATTAAGGCATTTTAAAAGTATTTTTTTTGCAATATTTAAATTTTAAAAGCCCCAAATGTTGATAGTTGAAATTTCTCAATGTTAACGTCTAAATTTAACACGCAAAGTTGAATATAGAATTAATCATATTGTCTATAATATATATCCTATTGCTATGAAACTTTGTAAGCAGTCTTATAATATATTAAGCTTTAGTCATACCAAGTTTTATTAAGATTGGTCAACTTATTCTATCCTATTAGGTCCGAGTACACAGTTATCGTCCTTTGATTTTCGTTGTCCACGAATATAGTCCTTAGTGTGGACAGTGTGTTACTTGCCAATTTTTGTTATACCCCTTCCAAATTTATTTCTCCATGTTTTATGACTCATATAGCAAGTTGGGGGGTGAAATGACACTGTAAAAAAATTTGGGTCATAAATATTAATGTAAAGTAGTGATTAGGTCCAGCTGAAAAAGGTCAAAAATTAGCACTTCGGAAGCTGTCAAAAGATTTCAAGACCCCCTTAACACAAAATTGTCCATATTTTGAGTTAGAGCTGATGAAGTTTTCTATAATTTTGATATAATTTGTCCCAAAAGTAGTACAACACACTGTAAAAATATTATTGAGAAAGCGCAGGTGGGATTTTTTTTATTTTCATTTATTGTCTAAAAGAAATGCACTACGAAATAACTGTGTACTCGGACCTAAGAGGTGAAATCAGGAAATATAGAATCTGTACTTTGGCAACTTCCCTGAATGATTTGATGGTGTCAATTTGTCAAATAGCATAAAACTAAAGGATTTAAACTTTTATTTGATACAATTTCTGCAAAAATGACCAATTTTGGCATTATATGGTCAAAATAAGCATTTCATAGCTTTTTCAATTTTGATGCATAAGTGGCATTCTGACTTTCTATCTGACATGTTTTCATGTGTCAACTTTTGTGTTTCTATGCTTTAATCCAGTTTTATTACTCATATGTGAACTCTGAATCTACAGAAAAGAAGATTATCTCAGACAATATGAGCAAAATGTGTTGTATAAATGACCCTCGCCTAACGCCCTGTTTTGATCAAGTTAAATGTGAGGAGCATGGCACATAAAAGTTGAAGTCCATAATAAAGACCTCACTAAATTTGTATAAAAAGCACTTAACAATGTCTTTTGTACCTGTTTCATTTCACATAATATCTTTCTTTACTTCTGTAGGATAGCATGTGGTTCAAATATAAGCCTGTTGAGACTAAAATTGCATGCAAGTTTTTCACTAAAAAGTGAAAAATCTTTGTATCAGACCATACTGTCTGCTAAAAAAGTTGAATGTAAGAGCCTTTTTGTGCTCAGATTTATTGTATCATGTCACCTGAGTATAGAAATGATAGAAAAGACACAAATTTTTATTTCCTATAGCTTCAATATGCATTTTAAATGTAAATATGTGCTACGGCCTAAATTGACCCTAAATTATTTTTAGTCTTACTTGGCCTAAGACTCTTTTAAACTAATATGATATGTTATTTGTAAGTTTTCTTTCCATTTAAAGTACATTAAATACATATGTAAGGATTATTTATAATCAAAAAGCTTCACAAATTTAAAATTGCTGGAAAATATTACATCTTCATGTAAGGCCCCCCTTCATTGGAAAACCTCCATTTTTAGGCACAGGCTCATATAAATTTGACTTTTGAATAATTATGCTAAGTCTGATATATCAAATGAGTACTATATTGCTTTAAATACATGATATATTATATATTAAGGCATTTTAAAAGTATTTTTTTGCAATATTTAAATTTTAAAAGCCCCAAATGTTGATAGTTGAAATTTCTCAATGTTAACGTCTAAATTTAACACGCAAAGTTGAATATAGAATTAATCATATTGTCTATAATATATATCCTATTGCTATGAAACTTTGTAAGCAGTCTTATAATATATTAAGCTTTAGTCATACCAAGTTTTATTAAGATTGGTCAACTTATTCTATCCTATTAGGTCCGAGTACACAGTTATCGTCCTTTGATTTTCGTTGTCCACGAATATAGTCCTTAGTGTGGGACAGTGTGTTACTTGCCAATTTTTGTTATACCCTTCCAAATTTATTTCTCCATGTTTTATGACTCATATAGCAAGTTGGGGGGTGAAATGACACTGTAAAAAAATTTGGGTCATAAATATTAATGTAAAGTAGTGATTAGGTCCAGCTGAAAAAGGTCAAAAATTAGCACTTCGGAAGCTGTCAAAAGATTTCAAGACCCCCTTAACACAAAATTGTCCATATTTTGAGTTAGAGCTGATGAAGTTTTCTATAATTTTGATATAATTTGTCCCAAAAGTAGTACAACACACTGTAAAAATATTATTGAGAAAGCGCAGGTGGGAT
Organism: Mytilus edulis; assembly: GCF_963676685.1. Classification (NCBI taxonomy): domain Eukaryota; kingdom Metazoa; phylum Mollusca; class Bivalvia; order Mytilida; family Mytilidae; genus Mytilus; species Mytilus edulis. Next base: position 29,495 of record NW_027269137.1, read on the forward strand.
TTTTTTTATTTTCATTTATTGTCTAAAAGAAATGCACTACGAAATAACTGTGTACTCGGACCTAAGAGGTGAAATCAGGAAATATAGAATCTGTACTTTGGCAACTTCCCTGAATGATTTGATGGTGTCAATTTGTCAAATAGCATAAAACTAAAGGATTTAAACTTTTATTTGATACAATTTCTGCAAAAATGACCAATTTTGGCATTATATGGTCAAAATAAGCATTTCATAGCTTTTTCAATTTTGATGCATAAGTGGCATTCTGACTTTCTATCTGACATGTTTTCATGTGTCAACTTTTGTGTTTCTATGCTTTAATCCAGTTTTATTACTCATATGTGAACTCTGAATCTACAGAAAAGAAGATTATCTCAGACAATATGAGCAAAATGTGTTGTATAAATGACCCTCGCCTAACGCCCTGTTTTGATCAAGTTAAATGTGAGGAGCATGGCACATAAAAGTTGAAGTCCATAATAAAGACCTCACTAAATTTGTATAAAAAGCACTTAACAATGTCTTTTGTACCTGTTTCATTTCACATAATATCTTTCTTTACTTCTGTAGGATAGCATGTGGTTCAAATATAAGCCTGTTGAGACTAAAATTGCATGCAAGTTTTTCACTAAAAAGTGAAAAATCTTTGTATCAGACCATACTGTCTGCTAAAAAAGTTGAATGTAAGAGCCTTTTTGTGCTCAGATTTATTGTATCATGTCACCTGAGTATAGAAATGATAGAAAAGACACAAATTTTTATTTCCTATAGCTTCAATATGCATTTTTAAATGTAAATATGTGCTACGGCCTAAATTGACCCTAAATTATTTTTAGTCTTACTTGGCCTAAGACTCTTTTAAACTAATATGATATGTTATTTGTAAGTTTTCTTTCCATTTAAAGTACATTAAATACATATGTAAGGATTATTTATAATCAAAAAGCTTCACAAATTTAAAATTGCTGGAAAATATTACATCTTCATGTAAGGCCCCCCTTCATTGGAAAACCTCCATTTTTAGGCACAGGCTCATATAAATTTGACTTTTGAATAATTATGCTAAGTCTGATATATCAAATGAGTACTATATTGCTTTAAATACATGATATATTATATATTAAGGCATTTTAAAAGTATTTTTTTGCAATATTTAATTTTAAAAGCCCCAAATGTTGATAGTTGAAATTTCTCAATGTTAACGTCTAAATTTAACACGCAAAGTTGAATATAGAATTAATCATATTGTCTATAATATATATCCTATTGCTATGAAACTTTGTAAGCAGTCTTATAATATATTAAGCTTTAGTCATACCAAGTTTTATTAAGATTGGTCAACTTATTCTATCCTATTAGGTCCGAGTACACAGTTATCGTCCTTTGATTTTCGTTGTCCACGAATATAGTCCTTAGTGTGGACAGTGTGTTACTTGCCAATTTTTGTTATACCCCTTCCAAATTTATTTCTCCATGTTTTATGACTCATATAGCAAGTTGGGGGGTGAAATGACACTGTAAAAAAATTTGGGTCATAAATATTAATGTAAAGTAGTGATTAGGTCCAGCTGAAAAGGTCAAAAATTAGCACTTCGGAAGCTGTCAAAAGATTTCAAGACCCCCTTAACACAAAATTGTCCATATTTTGAGTTAGAGCTGATGAAGTTTTCTATAATTTTGATATAATTTGTCCCAAAAGTAGTACAACACACTGTAAAAATATTATTGAGAAAGCGCAGGTGGGATTTTTTTTATTTTCATTTATTGTCTAAAAGAAATGCACTACGAAATAACTGTGTACTCGGACCTAAGAGGTGAAATCAGGAAATATAGAATCTGTACTTTGGCAACTTCCCTGAATGATTTGATGGTGTCAATTTGTCAAATAGCATAAAACTAAAGGATTTAAACTTTTATTTGATACAATTTCTGCAAAAATGACCAATTTTGGCATTATATGGTCAAAATAAGCATTTCATAGCTTTTTCAATTTTGATGCATAAGTGGCATTCTGACTTTCTATCTGACATGTTTTCATGTGTCAACTTTTGTGTTTCTATGCTTTAATCCAGTTTTATTACTCATATGTGAACTCTGAATCTACAGAAAAGAAGATTATCTCAGACAATATGAGCAAAATGTGTTGTATAAATGACCCTCGCCTAACGCCCTGTTTTGATCAAGTTAAATGTGAGGAGCATGGCACATAAAAGTTGAAGTCCATAATAAAGACCTCACTAAATTTGTATAAAAAGCACTTAACAATGTCTTTTGTACCTGTTTCATTTCACATAATATCTTTCTTTACTTCTGTAGGATAGCATGTGGTTCAAATATAAGCCTGTTGAGACTAAAATTGCATGCAAGTTTTTCACTAAAAAGTGAAAAATCTTTGTATCAGACCATACTGTCTGCTAAAAAAGTTGAATGTAAGAGCCTTTTTGTGCTCAGATTTATTGTATCATGTCACCTGAGTATAGAAATGATAGAAAAGACACAAATTTTTATTTCCTATAGCTTCAATATGCATTTTTAAATGTAAATATGTGCTACGGCCTAAATTGACCCTAAATTATTTTTAGTCTTACTTGGCCTAAGGACTCTTTTAAACTAATATGATATGTTATTTGTAAGTTTTCTTTCCATTTAAAGTACATTAAATACATATGTAAGGATTATTTATAATCAAAAAGCTTCACAAATTTAAAATTGCTGGAAAATATTACATCTTCATGTAAGGCCCCCCTTCATTGGAAAACCTCCATTTTTAGGCACAGGCTCATATAAATTTGACTTTTGAATAATTATGCTAAGTCTGATATATCAAATGAGTACTATATTGCTTTAAATACATGATATATTATATATTAAGGCATTTTAAAAGTATTTTTTTGCAATATTTAAATTTTAAAAGCCCCAAATGTTGATAGTTGAAATTTCTCAATGTTAACGTCTAAATTTAACACGCAAAGTTGAATATAGAATTAATCATATTGTCTATAATATATATCCTATTGCTATGAAACTTTGTAAGCAGTCTTATAATATATTAAGCTTTAGTCATACCAAGTTTTATTAAGATTGGTCAACTTATTCTATCCTATTAGGTCCGAGTACACAGTTATCGTCCTTTGATTTTC